>NW_027197105.1:0-68920 GCF_038502225.1 Cherax quadricarinatus | reverse complement strand
TTGGATCCACTTCGAGGACTGCGTGAAACAAGTTTTTATGCCACAAGACGGGCAGAAAGCAGCAACTTCACTCTGGCTGTACCCTTCTCCAGAACATCACTCCATCTGAGATCATATACACCCAGGATGTCTCGAGTATGGAACACATTCGTACAGCATAATGATGTCAACGAGATAAAGTCAGTTGATCACATGAAAATGCTGGCCCACAGATGGCTCCAACTTCATCCTGTTCCCTATTTGTATGTCTCATAACAATAAAAATGCTTTCAAGTGAGCTGATGTAGGTAACAGCTCTTAGCTTGTCAATAAAGTTAGGAATCCTTAACCTGTAAATAGCTTGTCAATAAAGCTAGGGATCCTTAACCTTGTCAAACCCTGTGTAAAAAAAAAACGAGGTTTGATAAGAACATAAGAACATAAGAACGAAGGAACACTGCAGAAGGCCTACTGGCCCATGCGAGGCAGGTCCAAGTCTCCTACCGGCTTAAGCCAATGCACCCAACCTAGTCAGGTCAGGTCACATTGACTTAAGGGAGGAACACGGCAACCGACCTGGTAGCACAAGCTATCAGGTCTAACTCACACCCACCCACATCCACTCATGTATTTATCCAACCTATTTTTAAAGCTACACAACGTTCTGGCCTCTATAACGGTACTTGGGAGTTTGTTCCACTCATCCACAACTCTATTACCAAACCAGTACTTTCCTATATCCTTCCTGAATCTGAATTTTTCCAACTTAAAACCATTGCTGCGAGTCCTGTCTAGGCTAGATATTTTCAGCACACTATTTACATCCCCTTTATTTATTCCTGTCTTCCATTTATACACCTCAATCATATCCCCCCTAATTCTACGTCTTTCTAGAGAGTGCAGATTCAGGGCCCTTAGTCTATCCTCATAGGGAAGGTTTCTGATACATGGGATCAACTTTGTCATCCTCCTTTGTACATTTTCCAGAGAATTTATATCCATTCTGTAATAAGGTGACCAAAACTGTGCAGCATAATCTAAATGAGGCCTAACCAAGGATGTATAGAGTTGAAGAACAACCTGAGGACTCCTATTATTTATGCTTCTTGATATGAAGCCAAGGATTCTATTAGCTTTATTGCGAACACTTATGCACTGTTGTCTTGGTTTCAGATTACTGCTAACCAGAACTCCTAAATCTTTTTCGCAATCCGTAATATTAAGATCTACATTATTTAGTTTATATGTGGCATGGTTATTGTCCTGTCCAACATTTAGAACTTTGCATTTGTCTATATTAAACTGCATCTGCCACTTCTCCGACCACTGCATCAGTCTATTCAAATCTTCCTGGAGTGCTCGAATGTCCTCGTCAGAATGAATTCGACGGCCTATTTTGGTGTCATCGGCAAACTTGCCGATGTCGCTCTTTATGCCCTCATCTATGTCGTTTATGTAGATTGTGAACAGCAGGGGGCCCAACACTGACCCCTGTGGAACACCGCTCGTGACACTTCCCCACTCTGATTTCTCCCCATTTATGCAAACTCTCTGCTGCCTATTTGTCAACCATGCCTCTATCCAGGAAAAAATTTCTCCTCCTATTCCATGTGCTTTAATTTTCCTCAATAGTCTCTGATGTGGGACCCTGTCAAAAGCCTTACTGAAGTCCATATACACAATATCATATTCATTACCATGATCTACCTCCTCAAATACCTTAGTGAAAAAAGTTAATAAATTCGTAAGGCAGGAACGCCCCTTTGTAAAACCATGCTGAGATTCGTTGATTAATTTATGCTTTTCAAGGTGGCTACGAACTGCCTCGGCAATTATTGATTCCATAAATTTTCCCACTATGGAGGTTAGGCTTATTGGTCTATAGTTCGAAGCTAAGGACCTGTCACCTGTTTTGAAAATAGGTATCACATTTGCCATTTTCCACTTATCTGGCACCATGCCAGTTTGTAGTGATATGTTGAAAAGATTAGCCAAAGGTGTGCTAAGCTCCTCTTTACATTCCTTTAGAACCCTTGCATACAGTTCATCAGGGCCTGGGGATTTGTTAGGTTTTAATTTATCTATTTGCCTAAGGACCATGTCACTTGTGACCCTAATAGTGCACAGTTTATTATCGTCCTGTTCTACATAATTTATCATTACTGGAATATCGCTGGTATCCTCCTGTGTAAAAACTGAGAGGAAGTATGTGTTAAAAATTCTACACATTTCCTTATCACTGTCAGTGAGCTGACCCGAGGAACTTTTGAGTGGGCCTATCTTGTCCCTGATCTTACTTCTGTATACCTGAAAGAATCCTTTTGGGTTAGTCTTCGATTCTCTTGCAACTTTAACCTCATAATCTCTTTTTGCTTTTCTAATTCCCTTTTTTATTTCTCTCTTTAACTGAATATATCGATTTCTCAATTGCCCCTCTCCTCTTTTGATTTGCCTATATATGCCTCTCTTTTGACCAATCAGATATTTTAATCTATTGTTCATCCATTTAGGATCATTTTTGTTTGATCTGATTTCCCTATTTGGAACATAATTTGACTGAGCAGCTAGAACTATGCCCTGGAAAGCATCATATCGGCAACCATCACCACCTACCTGACCCTTAGTCAGGTCATTCCAGTTCAGCCCACCTAAGTAATTTTTCAGTCCTATGAAATCAGCCAAGCGAAAGTCAGGGACGGAGACTTGATTGCCATTATTAGGGGAATTCCATGATATATTAAAACTGAGTGATTTGTGATCACTTTCCCCAAGCTCATCATTAACCTCAAGATTATTAATTAGTGTTTCCCTACTGGCAAGAACCAAGTCAAGGAGGTTATTTCCCCTAGTTGGCTCTGTCACAAACTGTTTTAAAAAACAATCCTGGATCGTATCAAGAAAGTCACCTGACTCTAAATTTCCTGTCAAATTGCTCCAGTCAATCTGTCTATAGTTGAAATCTCCCATTAGCACAACATTTTCGTATGTAGATGCCTTACGAATTTCGTCCCATAGAAGTTTACTGCACTCCCTATCAAGATTTGGGGCCCTGTAAATCACACCCAAAATTAGTTTTTCTCGGCCCTCGAGAAGCTGTAACCAAACAGATTCAGTGGCTGACGCTTCTAATTTAATATCTTGTCTAACACAACAATTTAAATTGTCTCTGACATACATCGCTACTCCACCACCTTTCCTGTTGACCCTGTCAGTGTGGAATAATTTATAGCCTTGTATGTGACATTCAGAGGGCATCTCTCTATCTTTCAGATTGAGCCAGGTCTCTGTTATAGCAATAATATCTATGTTTCCTGCACTTGCAATTAATCTTAGCTCATCTATCTTATTTCTTACACTCCTGCTATTAGTATAGTAAACCTTAAGGGAGCTAGTCCCTTGCTGCCCTCTGCTGTCCCCCTTTGTTTGCTGACCTGATCTATTGTCTTTATTTATAACTTCATGCTGAATGCCTTTTATACATTTACTGTTTCCAACCCAAGTGTTGCAACCTGCTTGTTTCCCACACACACCCATACCTCTATCTTCCATCAGTTTAAAATCATAGGCATTTCACCAATGGCCTTCTCAATCGAGTCTGCAAGTGCTACCACCCCAGCCCCAGAGAGATGTACCCCATCCCTTGCATACATATCATGTTTGCCATAAAAGTTGTTCCAGTTGTCAATGAATGGGATTGCAAGTTCCTTGCAGTATCTGTCTAGCCAGCAATTTACACCAATTGCCCTAGACAACCATTCATTTCCTACTCCCCTTCTAGGCAAGATGCTACATATGATTGGGATCCCTCCCTTAGACTTAATGAAATCTATAGCTGACCTGTACTTATCTAGCAGCTCTTCTCTCCTACCCTTCCCAATATCATTTCCACCAGCACTGAGACAGATAATGGGCTTGCTCCCATTACCTGACATGATATTATCCAGCCTGTTGACAATGTCCCCAACACCAGCTCCAGGGAAGCACACTCTATCTCTCATCTTCTTATTCCTATTACAAAAAGCACGGTCAATGTATCTTACCTGAGAGTCACCAACCACAAGAATGCGCTTACCTCCATTAGCAGGGGCAGTAGTACCCTTACCTTCACTGGCCACTGAAGTACATTCATCCTGAAGAACAGAGAAGCGATTTCCTACCTTCAGATCTTCACTCTTAACTTTCCTTACTCTGATGCGCCTTCCATTACTGTGAACTACTCGCCACTTGTAGCAGGTGCTGGGCTGCACCTCACTGCTGGTAGCCGTTGCTGCCTCCCCAACTACAGCCTCCTCACAGCGAGAGACAGACTGCACCTCGCTGCTAGAAGCCTCATTCCCCACAACTCCAGCCACCTCACACTCTCTCCCAGACCCATTGAGGTGGACCTTCAGCCTCCTAATCTCCTCCTGGAGAAGCAAGACCTCCTCCTTCAACTCTCCAACCTCAATTTTTAAAACACTGCAGAAGCAAGCCATGCTTTGTAACCGTCCACGCTAATCCCCAAGCAGCTCAGGGTCTGTGACCTCACGTGCATTCTGCAACCATGGGGGTATGGAGGGATGGTCCGTATGAAGGAATGCCGGAAGGTTCTTACACCCTTAAAATGTCTTTAATAAGGCCTATACCATCCTATGTAACGATGACCGGTTGTAGAACACAGGTTTATGTGTACTATGCGGGTCAGAGAAAAACATGTCGTCTGTGCAGCTCTTATGAGCACATGGCAGCCCAGTGTCCTAGGAGGCGGGCTCCTCGAATTCTGGAAACGCCGATTGTGATTCAACAGTCGTGTGATTTGGTGCCTGGCTCTGTTGCCTCGGGAGGCCAGAGGCCTGATCTCTGGAGCAAGGTGGTCGACCGGGAGGTGGCGGAGGAGGAGACGTGTGTCACTATCCCAGGGGAGTCGGGGGAGTCGAAGGTGTTATCTGAGGAGTCTTTAGTCCAGGAAGCTTCGACTCAGGAGGGTTTACTGGCAGATGTCATCAAGGATTTTTTGGATGGGGATGAGACCGGTGCAGAAGGTGTCCTCAGTTTATGTGAAGTTGGAGAGCTGGAGGGACAACAAATTGTGGAGAAAGACTTGAGTAAGAAAAGGCTGGAGCGTGTGGTGGCTGTGGAGGTACACCAGGAGGATTCGTCTGAGGGTGAGATGTGTGTAAGTGGAAGTTCTAGAAAAAGAACTGCGGCATCAGAGATAGACGAGGTTATTACCCCGGGGCAGAGGCCGGGGAAGAAGTCATGGGCAGCGGTTGTGGAGCCGATGCCACATAGTGGTAGAGGTGCGCCTGAGTTGCACAGTGGGAGAGGGAGGGGGGGAGGTGACTGCACAGGATAACTCGAGTGGTAAGGGAATACGTAATGTGAAAAGTGCAGCGAGTAAATCCCAGCGGCATAGGGGAAAGCCGCCACTTCTATAATTTTCAGAAGTGTCACGCTTAATGTCAATGGACTTAAGACTGAGGTTAAGAAAGTTTGGTTGGAGTGGTTTTTATGGCGGTTTGATGTAGATATTTGCTTTTTGCAAGAGCATAATCATAGGGCTGGTTGTGTGTTGCGGTTAAAAGGATATCGGATGTATGTTACCAGTGGTTTGCAATTGAAAGGTGGGGTAGCAGTGGCGATAAAGGAGACCAGCCCCTTGCGTGTCATCGGCTGGGAAGAGGGGGGGGGGTGGGAGGGTCGTGAGGGTGGATGGTGTCTGGGGTGAGAGTCGAGCTAGTTTTGTAGGAGTTTACATGCCAGCAACTAGCAATACCAGGGTAAAAGTAGATTTTGTCAGAGAGGTATTGCTGTATCACTTGAGAGGTTTGCCTGCTATAACGGTAATAGGTGGTGATTGGAATTGTGTGATTAGAAGTGGTGATGTCGAACCGAGAGGGGCGGGTTGTGTGCTGAGTGTGCTGAGGGATGTATTGCGAGATATTGGGGTTGTTGATGTGGTGGGGAGGGGGGGATACCTAGTGGAGCACACGTTCGTCCGTAGGGGATATGAAGCGCGACTGGACAGAATTTATATTAAGCAGGGTATAGATGTTGTGAGGGTGCAAACCTTCGATGTGGGGTTTTCGGATCACAGGGCGGTAATAGCAGATTTGATGTGGGATGGAGTGGTGCGTATTTATTCTGGGTACTGGAAATTAAATGTAAGGCTTCTTAAGGAGGAGGAGGAGGGGCCTTTTTTCAGTGATTGGTGGTTGCCTTTTTGGGAGGCTAGGGACAGGGAGATAGATCTGTTAGATTGGTGGGAAATGCAGGCAAAACCGGGAATAGCGAATTTTTTTAAGGTTAGGGGACGGGAAGAGGCGAGGTGGCGTTTTGGGTTGCAAAATTATCTGGAGGGACAGTTGCAAGATTGTTATGTTGGGGGAGGTGGTAGGAGGGATGACATGGACAGTCTGCGGAGCAGGATCGCTGAAATACACAATGATAGGTTTGATGCAATTAGGGTTAGGGTGGGGTTAGAGGATGTATTGTGGGGTGATAAGCCGTCTGGGTTTGTTTTACGTAAATTTAGGGACCGACAGAGTGTAACCACCATTCTACAATTGGAGACAAGCCCTGGGGTGGGAGGGTATCCAGTGGGTCGAGTCCTATCCAATACGGAAAGTATGAGTCTCTATGCTGATAGTTGGTTTAGGGAGAAATGGAGTTGGAGGGAGGGGGGTTCCTGGGAGGGTATTTTTGAAGGGGGGTTCCATAGCGTTTTAAGTGAGCAGGATAGAGTGGGGTTGGAGGTTGGTATAAGTGAGGTTGAGGTGGAAGAGGCAGTTTTCGGGATGAGTACCGGGAAAACACCAGGGATAGACGGTATACCAAATGATTTTTATAGAGCACATTGGGGGTGTATTAGGCAGTGCTTTGTTAGGCTATTGGATCATATGTTAACTAGTGGGAAGTTGGGCACATCGCAAAGTACGGGTGTCATAGTTTTGGTGCCAAAGAAGAGGGGGGGAAGAGAGTTGAGTGCTTACCGAGCAATATCTTTGATGTGTGCAGATTACAAGGTTTTTGCGAAAATTTTGGGTAATAGACTGAAGAAGGTCATGGGGTCGGTGATACATGGGGGACAATTTGGTATCCCGGGGAGGAGTACGCGGGTAGGTCATGGACGTATTCGGGATTTCCTTGAGGGTAGTAGTAAGGGAGGTATTCTAGGTCTGGATTGGGAGAAAGCTTATGATTATGTGGATAGGGACTTTTTGTTTGAGAGTATGGTGAGAATGGGTTTTGGAGGGAGGGTGGTTGGATGGGTGAGGACATTGTATGAGAATGCATCGATGAGAGTACAGGTAAATGGTAGGTTGGGTAGTTCAGTAAGCATGGGGAGGGGTTTAAGGCAGGGGTGTCCACTCTCCCAAATACTCTTTGCATGTATGCAGAATCCTTTCTATGTTCTGGTTGATGGTGGGATGGGAAGGATGGGGGAGAGAGGTGGATTTTGTGGGAATATTGTTGGTTATGTAGATGATACAACTGTTTTACTTAATGAGATAGAAGATTTAAGTAAAGTGGGAAGGGTAATTGAGATTTTTGGGAATGCTACTGGGATGAGAGTTAATAAGCAGAAATCACGGTTGCTGGAGGTAGGCAATTGGGTAGGAGGGACCTTGGGGGAGGAGTTTGGATGGATAACTGTAGATAGGCTAAAGATTTGTGGGATTTTGTATTTAGCAGATGTACAGGAGAGCAGGAGGGTTAATTCAGAAATGGTAATGGACAGAGCTTTGAGTAGGCTCAGGAGTCTAAGGGCCGGGGATGTAACCTTGCATCAAAGGGTTGTGGTGGTAAATACGCTGATTTATAGTAAGGTGTGGGGAGTGGCGGAAATTTACCCCTTAAGAAGTCAGGATATTATGGAATTACAAAGAAGAGCCTTAAGGTATGTGTGGGGTTTTGGGAGGGCGTGGTTGGGTAAAGATGTGGTAATGACTGCGGTAAGACAGGGAGGATTGGGATTGATGGCATTAGGGTCTAGGGTGAAGGCGCTATATGTGAAGCAGAGGTATATTCGGGCAGCGGGGGAAAGGGGTCTTCGGGTGGGGGAGGTGATGGGGGATATCCGCAAATGGTGGGGTGGCAGGGACTTAGTGGAGTGTGAGGATATGTTGCGGTTTATGTTAAAGGTACGCAATGTTAAAAAACTCAAGGTAAAATGGTTAGTGGGTGTGGGTCGTCGTCAGGAATCAATGCAAGGGATGGCAGTGTATCCCACATATGATTGGAGAGTGATATGGGTGGAATTTAGTAAATTAAGAATACCGGCAAGAGCGAGGGAATTAGTTTATAGATTTCTTATGGGGACGTTAGCATCGAAAGAGGTGCTAAGACGAATGGGTTTTGTGAGAGAGGCATCATGCGGTTTTTGTGGGGAAGTTGAAACGGCTTTTCATGTAGTATATTTTTGTTCTGCTTTGGAGGTGGTAAGATTGTGGTTGAAGAGGGTTTTCTTTTTATTGGGGGGGGGGACAGATATCAACCCTCAGGGCTTTAATGTTAGATATGGGAGGGGTACCCAAAGAGGTGGGGAGGGCTATCAGATACGTAATAGTTGATTACTTGCATGTTTCTTGGGGGATGAGGGAGGTGGAGGGAAACATTAGGATAAAAGCGTTGGCGGCGTGTTTTTATAGGACAGCATGTAGGAACAAACAATTATGTGGGGGAAGGTGGGTAATTAGTTTTCCGGAGGGATATCGTGAACTTACTGTTGAACGTCTACTCTGCTTGGTGACGGGGTGAGAGGCAAGGGGTTGGTCTCTTCAGTGGTGTGTCCTCTTGGAGTGATTGGAAGCCTGATGAGGAAGGTTGACTGGTTTGCAAGGTGGTAGATGTGGGTAAAGTTTTTTTGCAGGGAGCCGTCGGGGGCTCCGGGGTATGTAGACCTTTATGAATTTGTAAAATCACAGAGTCAAAAGTAGTATGTGATTTTCTGTTTTTTCTCTTATTGTTATAAGAACCATTTTATATAGGGGGTTTATATTTATATGTATATTGTGAGGATATGTTTTATACATTCGAATCTGATGTTAGATTTATCCTTGTCATATGTCTCTTTTTTATCGTATTGAATGGGTACAAAATGACCTATGTACCAAAATATAAAAGTATTTGATGGGGTTTATATATACCCTTCATTTGACTGGAAGGTCATATTATATATTGAGTGTTAATCGGTAACATTAATTTTGTGTGTGTGTAGGTGTGTTTGTGGGAACCAATGTCTTAGGTATAGTTCTATCATTGGATGTAATATTTTTTTAGTTTATTTGGTGAAAAGTCATTTAGAGCTTTATTTCTATGTATGATCCAGTTTGTTCTGTACGAACAAATGCACATACACGTATGTGTGTATATGCATGCGTATATGTATACATATATATATATGTTTGTAGGACTCATTCCTACATGTTTTATAATGACTCCGACTGTTTGTTTGGAAGTCGGTTGGTTGGGTTATTTTAGTAGAATTTGTTATTATAATATGCACAAAAATATTACAAGATCCCTCACCTATGGCCCCGTCCGATGGCTGGAGCCCCCATCCCCAAAACCCCACTGGTTGCACGCCTACAGTGCAAGACATACTTGCAGAACATAAAACCAGTACAAATAAAATACTTTACACACTAAGCCAGTGACTTGGCTTGCATGATGCCTACACACTAAGTGGCTGCAACCGCCCATGACATATCAGGATCACACATGATGGGATTGCAAATCCCAAAGCCTTCTTCCTGTAGGCAAAAAACCCTAACCTTCCTTCCGGCAGCAGTTGCCACCGTCCAGCATTCCGGCATACCTTAACGCACGCAGGCGTTTGTAGCCATCAAGTAAAATATTCAGACACCTCCAGTCACGCCATGAAGAGAACCAGACAACCACTGGTACCAGAAACATGAACCAAACGTGACAGTGACACACTCCACCCTGGAGCGCTGACTGACATCGAAAGAGAATCCAACAGATTCACCCTCGCCACTGGACGGCAAGCCCGACGTTTATCCCCTGATCTAATCCCCACCCCTACATACTAAGCATTTCGCGTACCGTGAGGGTACGATAACCTTCAGAAAAACATTCCCCCCACCGAGTCCCATATAAATCCCTGTTCCTACACATAGTATGGAATACTGTTGCCGCCAGCACACGCTTCCTCACTTCCCAAGCATCCGATCCTCTCATGCACCAGGATATGTATACGTAGTCCACCATCACATATGCTATCGCCCGTGCCACACCCTCCTCCGCCCCCCCACATCTAAACTCAGCGCCCGCAATGCAGACACATCCCTCTCCCCCACCCTCTGCACCACCCTACCCACCCATTTCATGATACTCTCCAACCCCTCACAAAAATACGCAATATGATAAGCCGTTTCCTCTCTTCCACACAACCCACAATGCCCCTCCCCACCCAACCTCTGATCCCTCAGTACCGCATCAGAAGGCAAGATGCCGTGCAAAAACCGGAACATGAGCTCCCACACCCTGGGCTTTAACCGCAACCTGCTAAATCTTCTCCAGATGCTTGCCCAATTGTAAATCGGGTATAACCCCTCCCCTGGGTGCACCACCTGTCCCCCTATTACCCTGTACAATGCCCCAACCTTTACCTTCCCAGGTTCCCGGGTCAATGCCAACACCCACAAGACTGCCTCGCACTCACACAGGTCTACCCCCCATACAATCCTCGCAACACCTCATGAACTTTCCCCAACCGTCCATCTCGAAAAAACCAGTTCCGCAATACCTCTCGCCTGATGTAAACACACTTAACCCTCCACCGTAAATCCAACAGACCCATCCCCCCTTTCGCACTGGCAACATGACCACCTCCCTTTTTAGCCACTCGCACTTAGAACCCCACAAAAATCTGAACACCCTCCTTTGGATGCTTTGAATTACCGGCGACATTAACAGGAACACTTGTGCTATGAACCAAATCTTACTATACAAGATCAGGTTGATCACAATCACCTTCTGCAGGATAGTGAGATGATTTGGTCTTAGTGCTCCCAGTCTCTTTACCTCACGGTCCTCCAAACGAGCAGAAGTATCCTCCCTGCCCTAACTAAATTTGCCCTATATACAATACCACATATCTTCAAAGCCTCCACACAGGTCGTCACCACCCGACAACCCCAATCCACCCTCCGTTCCCACATTCCCAACCCTAAAATTGACGATTTCTCTACATTCACTACCATTCCCGAGGCATCTCCGTAAACCCACACCACCTCCTCCAGCCCACCCAACTGCATCCCCTCATCCATGTACCCCACCAGACTTGGCCATGGCCACCCTTCCCCGCCCCTGTCCCCTCGTATTCTTGCCTCCACCAACCTATAGAAAGGGTCTTGCATGCATGCAAACATCAATTGGGAGAGTGGGTAGCCCTGTCGAAGGCCCCGCTTTAGCGCCACTGTTTTCCCCCAAACGCCTGTTAACTTGCACATGCACACATACTTGGTTATACAATGTTTTCACCCATCCCACTATTTCCTCCCCGAAACCCTGAGACAGTAAAATGCGACCTAAAGCCTCCCTTTCCACAGTATCATATGCTGCCCTCCAGTCCAATGCTAACATCCCCCCGCGCCCCGCCAAAAGCAGCTACAAAATCCTGGAGGATACCATGACCCATCACCATCGATTGGCCAGGCAAGCCAAACAGGCTCGGGGAGACCACCCTGTCAACCACACACTTTAGACGGTTACCAAGCACCTTTGCAAAGAGCTTATAGTCAGTACACATCAACGACAATGCATGATAATCCTTTAGGGTATGCTGATGTGACCCCTTTGGAACTAAGATCACTACCCCAGTTGCTTGCCCCATGCCTAACCTACCCCCCCCCCACTTCATTTCGTTCAGGAGCCAGACCAAGAAAGCCCACAACAATCCCAATGCAACATATAAAATTCGCAAGGAATCCCATCCACTCCCGGCACCTTATCCTTGCTCATTCCAGCCAACACTCTCCAAATTTCCTCCTCCTCAGAATCCCGCCAATGCCATTCTATCACTCCCTCCCAGGGGTTTACCCACACAGCCACTTACTTCTTCCAACAGTTCTTCATCCACCCCACGACTACGCATACCACCTGTCAGCATACATACCCATGCCTTCTATCGACCTGAGCACCTGCCCCACCCCATAGTTCTCCCCCTCACACACCTCTAACTGCATAAGAGTCGTTGCCTTCCTACATTGTTGCTGACCCCTCAGGACACAGGACATAGGCCTATCCCCCCATATCACCTCCTCTATACCCGCTTGCACCCTTACGGCTTGAAACCTCTCATTTTGCAACTCCCTTAATCTCTCCTTCAGGGCCTTCATCTCCTCCATACAGTACCTTCCCTGCAAAGCGCCCCCACTCTAGCAAGCATGTAAGTGCTGCTCTAGATAATTTGACAACACATATCTCATGTGGTTTATCCTCTTCCCTTCACGTATGTAAAAATCTCCTTATCCTAGCTTTTGCAATGCTATCCCACCAACCCACCACGTCATCAACTACCCTCCCCTCCTCCCCCAGCTTCTCCCATAGTGCAGCAAAACCCGCCACTGCCTCCTCATCCCCGAGAACCCTCGTATTTAATTTCCAGTAACTCGCCTGCCTTCTAGCTAACCCTCCCACCCCACCTCCACTACAACTGCCCTATGATCAGAATAAGGTGCCTCTACTGTACGGACAGACTCTATACCAACATGCTGCATAACACATAGTCTGTCTAACCTTGCCCCATAACCCTCCCTCACATATGTATGTTCCACCTCCCATGAACCCCCGGCAAACACATCCCGCAATTGCACATCACGGAGGAGCTCCCCCAAAACGAGTGACAAAAAACCCACCCCCCTCGGCGCCACTTCCACTCTTCTAACAACACAATTCCAATCCCCCCACTATTGCAATAGAAGGTAACGATCGTAAGAAATACACCAGCTCTTCCCTTACAAAAGCATTCTTAACGTGCACTACATTCTCCGCCGGCATGTACACGCACACAAAAGCTACTTTCTCACCCCCCCCACCAACCATTCACTCTTAAGATCCTGCCATCTACCCCCCCCCCTCACTCCTTAGCAATACGAACAGGCTTGCCGCCCTGCTCAAGATGGCTACCCCCCCTTTTAAGCACTCTGAATGCATCACAAAACTCTGATAGCCCTCCACCTCAAAATCCTTGTCAGCTTTCCAGTTATGCTCCTGAATATATGCTATGTCCACATGGTATCTATGTAAGAACATACAAAACCAATCATGCTGCATTCTCTCACACAAGCCATTAACGTTCAGCATCATACACTGGAGGCCAGTTAATGCTTGTGTCCCCTCTGGCCCACATCTCCCTTTACATGTGCACCAGGGCCCTTCTCACTGCCCTTACCACGCTTACCACGCTCAACACGCAGGACACCCTGGCCATCCTGCACTGCCTGTCACTGGTGCCTCCTCCCTCCCACACTGCTAGTCTCCACTGCCCACACCTTCCCTGGGCGTTGGGCCGGTGTTAAGACATCGTCAGAGTCGGATGTCGCTGGTGCCAGTTTCCTGGTGACAACACTCTCCTCCATTGATGAACTGGGTTCCTCCTCGCGATGCACCTCCACCACTAACAGCTGCACATCTTCCTTACCCGGCGTCAGCCCGTCCACACCGTGCCCAGCAACACTCACGGCCGCCTCATGCCTAGCATCCACCTCTGACACAGGCTCCTGGTCACCCAATGGTCCTGCCACTGAGATCACAAGGGACTCGAACAATGACTGTATCATCGTCTCAACTGTCGCAGTGAAAAACCTCTGCACCCCCAGACACCTACTGCTCCACCAGCTGTGCTGGCTGCTCTGGTATCAGCACATCCAGGGTGGGCTTCACCATTGATGCCTCAAACATATCGCTCTAAAGTCGACCACGCCCTCCATCCTCCGCCTGGGCAGACTCAGGAACGTCCTGCCTCTTGCCAGTGGGCGCTGCTTCAGCCGGTTGCCCGGCCCAGCCCCACCTGCCACACTCAGCTGCAACGTGATCATAGTCTCCACATATCCTACAGGTTCTCCTCTGCCCAGCATACGTCACCATCACTTGAGTTCTGAAGTTCTCCAAGACAACATATGAGGGTATGGGGTGACGGAGGGTCATTTTAATGGAGAAACTTCCCTCAGGGTAACCGGCATATGCACCCGTCGTCCATTTACCTTGTTGGGAAACATGTACAACTCCATACCTTTCAAAAGCTTGACGAATGTCGACCTCATTCGCCTTTAAAGGTACGTTCCGTACCCTCACCCACGCATACTGACGGAAAACATCCACAAGTCTTACGCTCACTTCCGGGGTCTCTTCCATACTAAGATCTTGGTAATGATCAACAAGACCATCATACACCTGCGCGTGGAGCAATTTCACGAATATCCTGAACGAGCCATTTAAAGCCACGCCGTACAGCTCCTTTTCGTCAATGCCGTAGGTGTTCCTGATAATCAAGGGCAACAACTCATGGGCTGTCGTGGGCGTGATGGATCCACGCATTAATTCAATTCCAACAGTGTTTACTCTGCGACGTACGGCAAAGACCATGATGAGCACTAGGTTGTTAGCTTGGCTGTGGACAGAGAGTTGTGAGGAGCGTCCACTCACCCCGGCAGCTAGGCGAGGAATGGATCTCAACAGTTTTGGATACTTTTTTTTATGTGTTGGATATGGGTGCTGAAATTCAGGTTGCTGTCAAGATGTAGGCCCAGGAATTTGCCCTCATTATGCTTATCAATAGAGTACTGTCAATCTTAATGTCGAGATGTGCAACACCTGCTCTGTTACCAAACAGAATATAGAAGGTTTTGTCAGTGTTAAGTGTAAGCTTATTGGCAGTCATCCAGGCTGATATATTTAGGAGCTCTTCGTTAACAATGGTGTTGAGTGAGGCAAGATTTGGGTGGGAGATGACATAAGTCGTGTCGTCAGCAAAGAGAATTGGTTTCAGGTGTTGTGATACGTTGGGAAAGTCATTGATGTATAAGAGGAAGAGCAGGGGACCAAGGACACTCCCTGAGGCACTCCAGTATCAAGTGGTCGTGATGATGAGGTTGTGTCCTTAATGGAGACATATTGATACCTGTTATTAAGGTAGGATTTGAAATATATAAGTGAATGGCCTCTTATACCATAGTGGTCAAGTTTGTGGAGTAGGATGCCGTGGTCTACTGTATCAAAAGCTTTCCTTGGCTCAATAAAGAGTTTTAATGGATATTCCTTATTTTCCAGTGCAGTGTAGAGCAGGTCTAGTATTTTTGCTAATGCATCGTTTTTGCTTTTGTTTTTCCTGAAGCCAGATTGGCAGGGTTGAGTATCCTTTGTGCTGTTATAAACGAATTTAGTCTCTTGTGCACGAGTTTCTCGATGATTTTGGATAGTAACGGTAAGTCTGATAGTGGCCTGTAGTTATTTATATCTGTGGGGTCACCACCTTTGAGTATTGGTGTAACCCTTGCTGTCTTGAGTGTGTCGGGAAGGTGCTAGTTTCTTGGGATTTATTAAAAAGTAATGAAATAGCAGGCGAAAGGGCATGAGCCGCTCGCTTGTATAATAATGGTGGAACTTGAGACAGGCTCTCTGTTTTTTTTTTTAAGTGACTTGATAATCGAGGCGACTTCGGTGGGATCGGTAGGTGCAAGATAGAAGGAGGATGAGAAGTTTCCATTTAGTAGTCACTTGCTTGGGCGATGGTACCTGGGATTTTACTGGCGAGGTTTGATCCTATGGTTGAGAAGAAGTCATTTATCTTGTTGACTATATCAATAGGCTGTAACTGTGATTCATTTGGTTTACTTCGAGCAATATCCCTTTTTTTCAGTTTGTGGGTGCTTAGAATCTGAGAGTGTTTTCCAGATCATTTTTATATCTACTCTTGTTTCGGTGAATCTACTGGAATAGTACAATAGCTTGGCCTTTCTTATCAGTTTGGTGACAACTGATGCATAGTGTTTAACAATATCTTTGTGTATTAAACCCTGCCTGTATTGTTTTTCGTACTGATGTTTCTTATCTATAGACCTTAGTATGCTGTCAGTTAGCCATGGGCAACCTAGCCGTTTATTCGTGATCTGTTTCATTTTTATAGGACAATGTTTGTTATATAGTCCAAGTAGTTTTTAAAAAAATATGTCTATCCAATCATCGATACCATTGGCTTATGACGACGTTTCGGTCCGACTTGAATTGTTAATTAGTTACACAGAAACCCGAAGGGAAGGGAGCCAGTTTATACTGGAGAGGGGAGCGGAGCCAAGAGTAGGACAACGAGAGGAGATAGTAGTATAATTGTAGAAGTAGTGGTAGTGACACTAGCGTCAGACAGTGGAGTGTAGATAAATGGTTCAGAGAATCGACAAGCTGATAAATTAAACACATGTTCAACACTTGGGTATCTTTACCGAGAAAACGTTTCGCCACACAGTGTCTTCACCAGTCCATACACAGGAGAATAGTGAAGAACAGAAGAAGTTTGAGGTAATCAGTCCCTCAGCCTTGAGTCGATGGACTAATAATTACATCGACTCCAGGCTGAGGGACTGATTACCTCAAACTCCTTCTGTTCTTCACCATTCTCCTTTGAATGGACTGATGAAGCCACTGTGTGGGGAACCGTTTTCACAATAAAGATACCCAAGTGTTGCACATGTGTTTAATTTATCAGCAGAGAATAGAGTGTTAGCGAAGCAATAGTAGTAGAAGTAGTAATAATAATAGATAAATAGGAGCACTGCAGGAACGCTAAAAGCCCATGAGGGTAGGGCGAAAAGTCAAGGAAAACATTCATAGGATAGAACAAAACTTGGAAAATCCTAGAAGGACTAGTACCGAACTTGCAGACGAAAATCACTCCCTCAGAAAGCAAACACTCGGCAGACGATGCAACATCCCCCCAGTGAGAAGCAGGGGCGCCACTAGAACTATAAGAGACAACAAAATAAGTGTCAGGGGCCCAAGACTGTTCAGCTGCCTCCCAGCATAAATAAGGGAGATTACCAATAGACCCCTGGCTGTCTTGAAGGGGGAGCTGGAGAGGCACCTGACCAGCCAGGCTGTGGTTCGTACGTCGGTTTACGTGCGGCCAATAGTAACAGCCTGGTCAATCAGGCCCTGATCCACCATGAGGCCTGGTCTCAGATCGAGCCGCGGGGGCGTTGACCCCCGAAACCTCTCCAGGTATACTCCAGGTCACAGATGCGGAGGGCACAGAGAAAGAGAGAAATAAGAACACTTTTCTTGACAGAGGAAACTTGTCAAGTTGATAAATGAGACACATGTGCAACATTTAGGTATCTTTATTCTGGAGTTTACCTGGAGTTTACCTGGAGAGAGTTCCGGGGGTCAACGCCCCCGCGGCCCGGTCTGTGACCAGGCCTCCTGGTGGATCAGAGCCTCATCAACCAGGCTGTTGCTGCTGGCTGCACGCAAACCAACGTACGAGCCACAGCCCGGCTGGTCAGGAACCGACTTTAGGTGCTTGTCCAGTGCCACCTTGAAGACTGCCAGGGGTCTGTTGGTAAAGCAACAGCAAGGGCAGTAAAGCAACAGCAAAGAACTACAGACCAATAGCACTAACATCCCATATCATAAAAATCTTTGAAAAGGTCCTAAGAAGCAAGATCACCACCCATCTAGAAACCCATCAGTTACACAACCCAGGGCAACATGGGTTTAGAACAGGTCGCTCCTGTCTGTCTCAACTATTGGATCACTACGACAAGGTCCTAAATGCACTAGAAGACAAAAAGAATGCAGATGTAATATATACAGACTTTGCAAAAGCCTTCGACAAGTGTGACCATGGCGTAATAGCGCACAAAATGCGTGCTAAAGGAATAACAGGAAAAGTCGGTCGATGGATCTATAATTTCCTCACTAACAGAACACAGAGAGTAGTCGTCAACAGAGTAAAGTCCGAGGCAGCTACGGTGAAAAGCTCTGTTCCACAAGGCACAGTACTAGCTCCCATCTTGTTCCTCATCCTCATATCCGACATAGACAAGGATGTCAGCCACAGCACCGTGTCTTCCTTTGCGGATGACACCCGAATCTGCATGACAGTGTCTTCCATTGCAGACACTGCAAGGCTCCAGGCAGACATCAACCAAATCTTTCAGTGGGCTGCAGAAAACAATATGAAGTTCAACGATGAGAAATTTGAATTACTCAGATATGGTAAACATGAGGAAATTAAATCTTCATCAGAGTACAAAACAAATTCTGGCCACAAAATAGAGCGAAACACCAACGTCAAAGACCTGGGAGTGATTATGTCGGAGGATCTCACCTTCAAGGACCATAACATTGTATCAATCGCATCTGCTAGAAAAATGACAGAATGGATAATGAGAACCTTCAAAACTAGGGAGGCCAAGCCCATGATGACACTCTTCAGGTCACTTGTTCTATCTAGGCTGGAATATTGCTGCACTCTAACAGCACCTTTCAAGGCAGGTGAAATTGCCGACCTAGAAAATGTACAGAGAACTTTCACGGCGCGCATAACGGAGATAAAACACCTCAATTACTGGGAGCGCTTGAGGTTTCTAAACCTGTATTCCCTGGAACGCAGGAGGGAGAGATACATGATTATATACACCTGGAAAATCCTAGAGGGACTAGTACCGAACTTGCACACGAAAATCACTCACTACGAAAGCAAAAGACTTGGCAGACGATGCACCATCCCCCCAATGAAAAGCAGGGGTGTCACTAGCACGTTAAGAGACCATACAATAAGTGTCAGGGGCCCGAGACTGTTCAACTGCCTCCCAGCACACATAAGGGGGATTACCAACAGACCCCTGGCAGTCTTCAAGCTGGCACTGGACAAGCACCTAAAGTCAGTTCCTGATCAGCCGGGCTGTGGCTCGTACGTTGGTTTGCGTGCAGCCAGCAGCAACAGCCTGGTTGATCAGGCGCTGATCCACCAGGAGGCCTGGTCACAGACCGGGCCGCGGGGGCGTTGACCCCCGAAACTCTCTCCAGGTAAACTCCAGGTATGAGAGTCCTTGAATAATTTCCATGAGGGTCCTTGACTTATATCCATGAGAGTCCTTGAATAATTTCCATGAGGGTCCTTGACTTATTTCCATGAGTCCTTGAATAATTTCCATGAGGGTCCTTGACTTATTTCCATGAGAGTCCTTGACTTATTTCCATGAGTCCTTGAATAATTTCCATGAGGGTCCTTGACTTATTTCCATGAGAGTCCTTGACTTATTTCCATGAGAGTCCTTGAATAATTTCCATGAGGGTCCTTGACTTATTTCTATGAGGGTCCTTGACTTATTTCCATGAGAGTCCTTGACTTATTTCCATGAGGGGCCTTGATTTATTTCCATGAGGGTCCTTGACTTATTTCCATGAGGGTCCTTGACTTATTTCTATGAGGGGCCTTGACTTATTTCCATGAGAGTCCTTGACTTATTTCCATGAGGGTCCTTGACTTATTTCCATGAGGGGCCTTGACTTATTTCCATGAGGGTCCTTGACTTATTTCCATGAGGGTCCTTGACTTATTTCCATGAGGGTCCTTGACTTATTTCCATGAGGGTCCTTGACTTATTTCCATGAGGGTCCTTGACTTATTTCCATGAGGGTCCTTGACTTATTTCCATGAGGGTCCTTGACTTATTTCCATGAGAGTCCTTGACTTATTTCCATGAGGGGCCTTGACTTATTTCCATGAGGGTCCTTGACTTATTTCCATAAGAGTCCTTGACTTATTTCCATTGGAGTCCTTGATTTCCACTGGAGTTCACTAAGCAGTAAGTAGGTGTACCTGGATGTTAGTCACTTTACACCCTTCTGTCCCTGTTCACCCAGCAGTAAGTAGGTACCAGGGTGTTAATTGACTCGTGTGGGTGGCATCCTGGGGGACAAGATTAAAGGACACCAGTGGAAATAAGACAGACAGTCCTCGGTGACACACTGACTTTCTTGGTTTATCCTAGGTGGCTAACCGTCTGGGTTAGAAATCCTGCTGTCCCTGTTTACCTAACAGTAAATAGGTACTTGGGTGTTAGCCAGCTAGTGTGGGCCGCACTCTAGGGTCAAAATGAGCCTAATTTGCCCAAAATTCTCTACATAACAAGGGGCTTTCTATATAGTATGTCATTTGTGGAAAATACTGCATATATTTTCCTGAAATACAGTAGTTATATGTAAATAAATGGCCATACTGTATTTAATAATATTTATGTCATAAAAAATGGGAAATTTTCTGTGCCTGCGCAGAAGAGACTCGCCATTGTTTGTTTGAATTGAGAATAACAGACATTTGTTAATAATGTGAAGAATTTTCGTGCTCTAGAGGTAAAATTGGGTTGACACCTCTCAAATAGGAGGCAAAATTGTTGGATGTGCATTTCTGCATAACTTGAGATATCAGGCGACTGGACAAGACAGCTCCAGGAACCTCAGATAAGCTATTTAGATTTATGTTATAATTCTGGCCAGTATTTTCATAAATTTAGTTAGTGAGGTTTTCTGAGTATGATACACCTTAATCTCCAGTCAAACTGGTGAGTGATATTAAGATATTTTCTTTCTGTTATGTATATGTGTATATATATATAATTATTTACTATTTTTAATATACAGTCCACAAATTTATATATTTACCAGCATTCCTGGTGATACATATTTTATTTGTAATTAATGGGTCCAGAGCAACTTGTGGATATGACAGTGGTAGGTATCAAAGAGGGACATTTTTTGCGACCTAGATATCCCAAATTCCTACTTGTCTAACTGATAAATAATAATTATCTTTGTTCATTTACTGTTATGTACATAATGATACATTCAGAAAAATGCAATTTTCCAAGTCATTGATGTCAGCTAGGTCAGTATAAGATGTATCATATACTATTGGAAATAAAGATAATAATAATATTTATTATTATTAGTAGTAGTAGTAGTAGTAGTAGTGGTGGTTGTAGTGGCCTGGTGGCTAAAGCTCTCGCTTCACTCGGCGAGGATCTGCGTTCGATTTCCAGCGAGGGTAGAAACATTGAGTGTATTTCTTTACACCTCTTGTCTATGTTCACCCATCAGTAAAATGGGAACCTGGAAGTTAATCGACTGATGTGGGTCGTATCCTGGAACAATACTGACCAAATTTTCCCGAAATGCTCAGCATAACAAGCAGCTTTCTATATAGTAGTATTGTGAAAATTTGTCTGGACTGCCTTCAAGTGAGTCGCCTACCCTGGCAAACTCTGTTGACACCGAGCACTGAGGTCAGTACCTCAGCCTCACAAGTGGCTTATAGGACAGATTTTCACAAATGATTGATGTTGCAAGAAACTCGCCTGCATGCACGTATAAAGGACTAACTTACTTGGTGTTGCAGCATATATCCTGATCTTCAACTTCTGCAACCGGGAGCCTTAATTCCTGCAATATTCAATCGATATTAGTGATCTGCCTGCACCTCAGAAATTCCTATATCCAAGGGGGTGTGTATCCCCTAGTATAACTATGCAGACATGGACACTAGCTTCTAGACTGACAAAAGACTCTGGTATGTACTGGGCATGCACTGCCAGCTGCACACAGGCCTACAGATCAACTCACTCACAATTTTCCCCAGACACTGGCCAGAAATCCTAAGAGAAAGTGGGGGTCTTGTCTTACTGTATGGGCCTGACGGAGGAGGTCATCTACGGTACATCGAGGTGCCTCTAAAAGATTTCTATAGGTCTCATATGTGAAGTCACGTGGGGGGTGCCGTCTGCTGATCATGGCACGTCTTGTCCAGGTGGTGTATGGTCATAGAAGGGCGAGCTCGTGTCTTCCAGACCCGCGCCTCATCATTCAAGCTAGTGCTGCCAGTTCTCCCTAGCTAACTTAACCTAGTGTTTGCCTACATTATCGACCTATTACTACCCATGTTAAGGTCTTAGGTCTACATTATTATTATCTACAGTTGCCTCAGTAATCCTAATATTAATGTACTAACCATAAACTACCTACTTCTTCCCTAAAGGGAAAATCTATAAATTAATAAGTGCCTACCATCTACATTCGACAATCCGGGAGAGAACGCTTTTGTTTGGGTGGGTTTAAGGGCCACCCAGCTCAGCCATTCCATAACGGCCATGCTGGGACGCCTTTGTACGCCGTATCTGTCCTGTGGAACTTTAGGGACCAAATAAATTTCCACATTCTCCTGCCGACGAAGGTAGGTACTAAGTCTAAATCAAGTTCACCTTCTGCAAGCCCCCCACGGCGGACCCTGGACACGAGTGCCGCCCAGCCACTCTCGTCGAGCAGACTTTGGTCTAACTTCAACCGTCCAGTTTCCCCTGCGTGGACCTCTGGGGGTGTAAACTTGTTGGTTCCGGTGGTCTTAGCACCCTTTCCTTTAACTTTAACATCTTTCGTATGTCTAGCCTTGGCTGAGAGGCTCCGTACTTTCCCACCCAGTGGCCCACATGCCCTGGTAGCCTCTCCTCCCATTGATACGAGGTTCCCTGGATTTAATGGCAATCTATCTCCCTCTTTGCATACCCTGTAAAAGTGTTTTCCCTTCCCAAGGCGGCCGAGTGTTCGTCACTACCTACCTGGTTCAGCTTCCCTGGCGGTTCATCGTGTATACTGGTATTCATTATCACTACTTCCCTAGCAATCATAGGGACAGCTTCTCCTCTATCTGGCATGGCAGGGAATTCAGGTGGAATCCTGCCACCTATGATGTATCCTACTGGGGATCTGTATAAACCAATTCCTTCCCTAAACGTCCGTCGTGTAGACAGGAAGTCATCTATCTGATTGGCTCCCACCAGGATACCTACATTTCTGACTGTGTCAGTGGTAATTCACTGGTCTGCCAGCTTCACGTCAAGGTCTTTCAATCGCTTAGCTGCTGCAGCAAGACCTCTCACTGTAATTGCCGTGGGTAACGTCTCTACCACCAAGGCTGTAATGTCTCTGCGATGTCCACCTAATTTGACTGTGACATCCACCACATCATAAGATCTAGGTAGGGCCTGACTTATAGCCCCTCCAAACATCATACTAACTTTCTTTGTGGCCTTCAACTTTAATTTAGCCACCAACTTCTTTGTTATCAAGGATACTTGTGCTCCTGGGTCAAAGAATAATCGGGTTGTTTCGGACCTGTGCCCATTCACAACCTTTGCCATGACTGTAGGTAGGGCAGCACCTCCGTGATTCTCACTCGGATTAGAGACTTCACTCCCACTAATCACGCTGGCTACCATTTCAGGCTCAGACTCACTTTCTATCTCTACCTGAGAGATATCACTACTAGCCTGGGGTTCCCTTAAATTATTGGGACATAGTGCAGTATGGTGCTTACCTTTGCAGCAGACTCCACACTCACTGAGCTGGGTGCCACAGTCTCTCGCAAAGTGTTCCCCCCAACACCTGAAGCAGAGTCTCAACTCCCTTAGTCTCTGTTGCCTACTGCTCAGTGTTATATAGTCCGAGCCAGGGCCAGATTAAGAAGTCTCCGGGCCCTAGGCTATTCAGATTGGCGGGGCCCCTTTGAGTTACGGGTAAGCGAAGCAACCCTTTCCACCTTGGGGGTGGGGGAGGGGTCAGTGTGAGCCTGTTTAAGGTCTAATTAAATACATTCTGGCTATTTAGATTAAATTTAATAGGGAAAGTACATCAAGACAACCAAAACCATTTACCAACAGCCATTATAACTATCTTGTTAAATCATGCATTTTAAAGAGAATAAACTCAAGACAGCATAGTATTACTAGATTAGGCTATTAAAGTAGTGACATCATGTACCTATTATATTCAGCATAACCACTACAGCACTATTATTCCCTTCATAAAACACTGACCATTATTGTTATCATTGCATCATGCATAAGACTATCAAATCATACAAACAGAAGTCAGTTTGCGTTTTTAGGTTTTTCTTTATAGTATTTTTACCAAATATGCGTCTTTACTGGTCCATGCATCTTTACTGGTCAAGTAACCCTATCAGGTACCTCCCTTAACATTTAGAGGAGAAAAAACAAACATTTATCCATACACATCAATGTCTATCAACAACACTTCAGTTAATTTGTCACAGTACAAGTCTAGATAACGTGTAATTACTACAGAAAATTGGAGGGGAATCTCCAACTCGTGCTAGTGTGTTCGCCTTCGCAGAACACGCATATTCTGGCACGAGTGCCTCTGAGGTTCTGCTTAGAGGTTCTTACCTTAGACACTTCTTTACCATAGTACACTCCAACGTTAGTCGTATGAGCTTTAGACTGATCTCTCGAGATCTTTGAGTAACTGTCTGGGTTTTTATGTGGTGATGGTGGTGACTCTTCTCTCACACCTATACTCAAATGAGAAACGAGATCTCCCAACCCCTCAACAATTTGTTTTATCGTGAACCTATTCGTCCGATATTTTAAGTGTAACTCATGCACTGTAGTGCTAGCCAGTTTCCTCTGAATCACCTGGCTAAGGACCCATTCTGAATCATCCTCATCATGCAAATCTCTGAAACTATTTGTCAAGCTCATAATTTCAATACGGAACTTCTCTAGGCTTTGACGGTCATGTCGGCAAGCCTCTAGATCCAACAACCGATAAAGTATGGCCACTTTTATCTCTTCAGTGTTGCCAAACATGTCTTCTAATTGGTCTTTGGCATGTTGGTAATTAGTGTCAGTAATCTGGTAGTGCCGGACCAAGTCTAAGGCTTTACCCTTGAGCTGTGACCGCAAATACTGCAATTTGACGGCATCTGACAAATCGTTCCTGTCATCTATCTGGGCTTTAAACTGATCCCAGAAAGCAATGTACTCAGTTAGGGTTCCGTCAAATGTCGGTAAATTCAACTGGGGCAACCTGGGCAACATATTGACAGGTGTGTGGCTGTTTGGGGTACCTGCGGTGTTCGACACCACCCTTGGAATACTAGCCTTTAATGTACTTAACTTATCTTTGTACGTATTCATCTCCTGATGACAATCTACATCATCCTTAGTGAATTCGTCCAGAGCCTGCCGAAGACTACCCTGGGATTCATTATCCTCAATAGCCTGTAGCTCATATGCTGAGAATGCTTGTTCATAGGCTTCCCATTTTTCCCCCAAACGCTTCAAGCAGTCTTGCAAATCATCGCAGTCTACGTTACTGCGTTGGCAAGTAGCCTTGCACCTGTTACGCGTTCTGTTCAGATGCCCTTTGTATGCCGCCACTGATCGTTTTAATTTTGCTAACACTGAACCAGACTCTCCTGAACTCCCATCTGCCATTGTCGAAGTTTAATGAGGAGTGTGACACTAATTGTACTTTACCCAGTCCACCCCACAGCACGTCACGGTGTTAGGTAAGAATGAACGAGTCTCAAGGCTTCTCAACAAGCTTAACAATTCCCTTTGTTATATTGACTCTACTCTGACTTAAAATGTACACTGTTAGCTCTCAAATCCCAATCAAAATGTGTATCGATGTGAAAGCTTAACCTAGCAATTTCCTGTACAATGCCAGCAAATAATTACAGGACTTAACCTAGTCTCAGGTACAATTCACAAATCCCACATTAAAATGAATCAAAGACAATGAAAATCACACAATAAAAAGTGCAGTATACAAATTAAAATCACTTGGTTAACACAAATAAATTCAACAATTCAACTTGTGAAACAGTAAATGAATAATGTATGTAAACAGCTTGGCCTAACTGCCCAGCTTACTCAGTCTAGCGTGGATGGTTGGATAAGGTAAATCCTAACCTAACTAGTGTGCTATAGCTTAATTAAACCTGGCTTTAGAACTCCCTGTAAATAATAACTAGGTTAAATCTGTCCTAGCTACTATAACTGTTGTAAATATTGCACAAGCCTAGCCTAACTGTGGCTACCTTGCAAATCCACTGTAAGTAATTAACACACAAGTCTCCTACTCTGGATTACTTGTAATCACTGTAAATAATTAAATTCACAAGCTTCTCTAGCCTACCTGGCCTGCCTGTAAATTACTGCAAATAATAACTTCTGTGTATAGTCAGCTTGGCCTAGCCTCTGTGTAACTCTGGGCCTAGGTGTGCTAACTTAACCTAACTCTGTTAAACTGGTTCCTAACTGTGGCCTAGCTATGTTAATTTTAACCTAGCTATTCCACATCACGGTTTTCGAAGGACCACTTTGTGAAAATTTGTCTGGACTGCCTCCAAGTGAGTCGCCTACCCTGGCAAACTCTGTTGACACCGAGCTCTGAGGTCGGTACCTCAGCCTCACAAGTGGCTTATAGGACAGATTTTCACAAATGATTGATGTTGCAAGAAACTCGCCTGCATGCACGTATAAAGGACTAACTTACTTGGTGTTGCAGCATATATCCTGATCTTCAACTTCCCTAAGCTTAGCCTTAGCCCCTTTGGACTTCCCCTCAGAAACCACGTGCAACCGGGAGCCTTAATTCCTGCAATATTCAATCGTTATTAGTGACCTGCCTGCACCTCAGAAATTCCTATATCCAAGGGGGTGTGTATCCCCTAGTATAACTATGCAGACACGGACACAAGCTTCTAGACTGATAAAAGACGCTGGTACGTACTGGGCATGCACTGCCAGCTGTACACAGGCCTACAGATCAACTCACTCACAATTTTCCCCAGACACTGGCCAGAAATCCTAAGAGAAAGTGGAGGTCTTGTCTTACTGTATGGGCCTGACGGAGGAGGTCATCTACAGTACATCGAGGTGCCTCTACCAGATTTCCCCAGGTCTCACGTGTGAAGACACGTGGGGGGCGCCGTCTGCTGATCACGGCACGTCTTGTCCAGGTGGTGTATGGTCATAGAAGGGCAAGCTCGTGTCTTCCAGACCCACACCTCATCATTCAAGCTAGTGCTGCCAGTTCTCCCTAGCTAACTTAACCTAGTGATTGCCTACATTATCGGCCTATTACTACCTATGTTAAGGTCTTAGGTCTACATTCTTATTATCTACAGTTGCCTCAATAATCCTAATATTAATGTACAAACCATAAACTACCTACCTCTTCCCTGAAGGGAAAATCTATAAATTAACAAGTGCCTACCATCCACACGCCAACTCCGGGAGAGAACGCTTTTTGTTTGGGTGGGTTTAAGGGCCACCCAGCTCAGCCGTTCCATTACGGCCATGCTGGGACCCCTTTGTACGCCGTATCTGTCCTGTGGAACTTTAGGGACCAAATAAATTTCCACAGGACTCAAGTCCGGCCTGCCGGTTTCCCTGAACCCCTTCATAAATGTTACTTTGCTCACACTCCAACAGCACGTCAAGTATTAAAAACCATTTGTCTCCATTCACTCCTATCAAACATGCTCACGCATGCCTGCTGGAAGTCCAAGCCCCTCGCACACAAAACCTCCTTTACCCCCTCCCTCCAACCTTTCCTAGGCCGACCCCTACCCCGCCTTCCTTCCACTACAGACTGATACACTCTTGAAGTCATTCTGTTTCGCTCCATTCTCTCTACATGTCCGAACCACCTCAACAACCCTTCCTCAGCCCTCTGGACAACAGTTTTGGTAATCCCGCACCTCCTCCTAACTTCCAAACTACGAATTCTCTGCATTATATTCACACCACACATTGCCCTCAGACATGACATCTCCACTGCCTCCAGCCTTCTCCTCGCTGCAACATTCATCACCCATGCTTCACACCCATATAAGAGCGTTGGTAAAACTATACTCTCATACATTCCCCTCTTTGCCTCCAAGGACAAAGTTCTTTGTCTCCACAGACTCCTAAGTGCACCACTCACCCTTTTCCCCTCATCAATTCTATGATTCACCTCATCTTTCATAGACCCATCCGCTGACACGTCCACTCCCAAATATCTGAATACATTCACCTCCTCCATACTCTCTCCCTCCAATCTGATATCCAATCTTTCATCACCTAATCTTTTTGTTATCCTCATAACCTTACTCTTTCCTGTATTCACTTTTAATTTTCTTCTTTTGCACACCCTACCAAATTCATCCACCAATCTCTGCAACTTCTCTTCAGAATCTCCCAAGAGCACAGTGTCATCAGCAAAGAGCAACTGTGACAACTCCCACTTTGTGTGTGATTCTTTATCTTTTAACTCCACGCCTCTTGCCAAGACCCTCGCATTTACTTCTCTTACAACCCCATCTATAAATATATTAAACAACCACGGTGACATCACACATCCTTGTCTAAGGCCTACTTTTACTGGGAAATAATTTCCCTCTTTCCTACATACTCTAACTTGAGCCTCACTATCCTCGTAAAAACTCTTCACTGCTTTCAGTAACCTACCTCCTACACCATACACCGGCAACATCTGCCACATTGCCCCCCTATCCACCCTGTCATATGCCTTTTCCAAATCCATAAATGCCACAAAGACCTCTTTAGCCTTATCTAAATACTGTTCACTTATATGTTTCACTGTATACACCTGGTCCACACACCCTCTACCTTTCCTAAAGCCTCCTTGTTCATCTGCTATCCTATTCTCCGTCTTACTCTTAATTCTTTCAAAGATATGATTATTATTATTATTATTATTATTATTATTATTATTATTATTATTATTATTATTATTATTATTATTATTATTATTATTATTATTATTATTATTATTATTATTATTATTATTATTATTATTTTATTATTATTAATAATTATTATGATTATTTTATTATTATTATTATTATTATTCCATTCCCTGGATCGGTAATGTTTACACGGCTCCTCGCTGGGCAAGGCTACGGTAATATTTTTACAGCTCCTCTCCCTGTAACAATCTTTATCTCCAACAAAAACAACAACATAAACGGGAGTTTTCTCCGCCAAATTGCAACGTTTCGGAAAGAAATAAAAGGAAAACATGGAAAGCAAGCCACAGAAAATGCCCAAAGTGGCCAAGGTCTGTCATACATGAAGAGCCATCACATATTTTTGATAATTTAGCAAAATTTCAGATTATGGGGCCACTCTAGCTATTTTGGGGGTTATGGTTGGCACTTGATACGTTACTGTGCCAGTCCTCCGGAAGGGGGGGGGGGAGTGAAACCCAGCTCTGGGCTTTTCATCTTGCAGTCAACATCAGGAACTTGCAGTGTTGCTGAAAAATGGATGAAATTCGAGCAAATACGTTCAGAGTGTTTTTGCTATCAAAAAACGCTCACTGAACGTAATTGCTCGGATTTCATCTTTTCTGCAACATTGCAAACTCTTGATGATGTGTTTATTGCAACATGTTCACAAATCTTTGCAAGACAAATGTGATCGTCCAATAAATATTCTCATATGAATCAACACTTCAAACAACAAAAATATTTTTCTTGAGGCCATTTTCTTCTCTTGGATCAAATTTAAATGCCTCTTATTACCGGGTTTAGCGCTTCACCTTGATTTACAAAAATAAATCTGAAGTCTCTTTCATGATCATAAAAATACTGATTGTAACTGTCATGTATTTAATATATGGTTTGTAATTACATGTAAATTTTTAATAATTTTGTCTTCAACTTTGAAAATACTAATTTATTCAGCTAATATTGAGTTTATCAGTTACAACTAACTAATAATTTACATTATGTCCACTTCTTTAATGTCGGCAGTCCATCTGTGGCTCGCTAAAAATAATTAATCTTTGCACAGATTTTTTTTAAGGTGATATTAGCAGCATTATTTTTTGGGAGTCAGTTGTCTGTATTCAGTCATGCCCCTCAAGGCAGGTTCCATGATGCTGGTGAGGTGCTCTTGTATACTACATCTGCATCTTCTAATACTTCTCTCTCTCTCTCTCTCCTATGTATGGGTTATTTGTGTATCCATCATAGTAGTTTATTACTTGTGAGAAGCATGATCTTTCCATTCTCAGTCCATGCTGGCTTGGATTGTGCATTCGGGGTGATCGTTATGCCCGTCTTTGTAAAAGTTTTTAATTTTGCATTTTGTCACCCCAACAGCTTTAGTGTTTCCGCCTGATTAAAAAAATTCTTTTCAATATTTTGCTCATGACCAAGGTTACTTGATACAATAATGATTACACTTATATCATGTACTTGTTTTGAAATTAGGAAGCTTGTGGCTATCAAGGCTTCTCTAATCAATATCTAGGCTGCATCCAGCGTTTCCACTGAGCCTACTTCCTTTATTTCTAGTTTATCCATTGGTTAGGCATACATGTGATAATATAGGTGAAATTTTAGTGAACAGTGAAAATCTGTTCAGGAAACTATAGTATTTTCATGTATCTATATGTATCTCTGATAGGTTTCAAGAGTTTTCTTACTCCAAATGCCTGGCCTTGGCCTAGGCTTGTCTGGTGCTTGCCTGGTCAACCAGATTGTTGTTTCTGGTGACCTGCAATCCCACATATCTGTTACAGCTTGGTTGATCTGGTACTTGGCAGAGTAAAGCATTGCATTTCCTCTTGAAGACTTCTACACTTGTTATGGCAGTGTTTCTGGTACCATGGATATTCGCACAATGTTCTCTTATTGTGTCTATGGCCTTTCATTGGGTTTATTGCACACTTTCTTCCTTTTCTCTCACTCCAGTACAGTGGAACCTTGGTACTCAAACTTAATTCGTTCCAAAAGGCTGTTCGAGTGCCAGTCTGTTCGAGTACCAAACAAATTTTTCCCAACTAATTTTCTTATAGGTTGGCTGTTGTCACTAATCTCTTAGGCAACATATTCATACAAAAAACAACAAAAAATGCAAAGAAACATGAAATAGTTTACAGCGAAGTTCTGGAAGGTCGTGTTTGTTTGGTTGAGTGCCAAGCAATTGGTCAACTACCGAGCGATGAACAAAGCGTTCAAATACCGAATTGTTCGAAGGGAGCTGTTCGAGTACCAGGGTTGCACTGTGTATATTGTTTTGGCAGTGTGCATATTTGGGAACAGGCCCTTCAATTCCCAATAGTTTAATTTTTTTTTTTTTTGGGGGGGGGGGTGCTCTATGCTGGCCGTCAATTATATTTGAATATGTTCTAGCTCTGCTATTTCTCCTGCTCTGAAGAGAGCAATGAACACCAAACAATGCTTTGCACAAGAGAGCCCAAGTAATTTGAATAGTGGCATCATCAGCACTATTTCCCTTGATTTGAAAGCTCTCATTATCCACCCTGTCATTTTCCTGGCTGTTGTGAAATTTGCCTTATTGTGCTCATTGAACAAAAGGTCATCTGACATTTTCATTCCCAGGTCTGTTTGGTAATATTTTTTATGTTTTGTATACAGTGTCCTTTTTGGGGTGTTCATTCTTTCCATATCTGAGCAGTTGGAACTTGGTACTTTTGAAAATCATGTTGACGTCCACTGCTCAAAAGTCTTTGCTAATATCTTTCGGAAATTTCCCATGTTTTCTAGTGAGGTGATTTTCATGCTTATTTTCATATTGCCTACAAATGATCATATGAAACTGTGGCAAGTGTTTTTATCTGTGTCAGCTTTGAAGATAAACAGTAAAGGCACCAGGACTGTGCCTTGGGGTACTGAGTTGTTTTACTTTGTTAATGCCTTCGTTTACTACCACTTTGTTTTCTATCTGTCAGAAAGTTGAGTGTCCATTTGCCTACTTCCCCATTATACAAATCACGATTATTTTGTGTGCAATTGCCTAATGACCACATTTGTCTAGTGCTTTTGCAAAATACTTGTATACTAATCTGCATTTTGATATACTTCTCTCTCTCTCTCCTATGTGTGGGTTATTTGTGTATCCATCATAGTAGTTTATTACTTGTGAGAAGCATGATCATTCCATTCTCAGTCCATGCTGGCTTGGAAGGGCCCCCTCTTTGTAAAATTTTTAATTTTGCATTTTGTCACCCTTTTGCTTTCATTAAGCTGCATCATATTGTACTCAACAGGTGAAGGAAAGTCTCCTGCTGAGCTTCAAATAACAGCAGAACAACTCTTAAGAGAAGCCAAGGAAAGAGAGCTTGAAATTGTGCCTCCACCACCACGTCAGAAAATATCTGATCCAGAAGAACTTCAAGAATATCGGTTGAAGAAGAGACGTGCCTTTGAAGATAACAGCAAAAATCGAAATTCGTAGAGCCAGGTAATGTATTTAATGTTTTTTTTGTGAGAAATTCTTTGATGACCTGCCTGTACAGTATATATAGTATACATTCATTACCAAAAAGTTCACATGCTGACTTCACAGTCATGCAAATTAAACAGTTAATGTTTCCTGTTCTGTTAAACAAGACCTTGTGGAAAGTAAGAAGTCAAGACAACAGGGCACAGTGGAAGCAAGAGTGACAGAAATAGGGACATAAGGATTGTTGTGGAGGTAATGTTGAGGTGGGGATGTGGATGACTCCCCCAATTATTGCTGTATTGTGAAAAGTTAAAGGATACAGACATCACAAGATGATAGGGCACCCCTTTGCAATTCCCTCATAGCAGTCATTCTTTGGTGAAAATGTTAGCCAGTTTACTATCTACTGTACAGTATTTGGTAATTCTTTTGCACTTTTCTGTTATATGGCACTTATGTGAAATTCATAAAACTGGTTGGTCTTGGTCATCCATTGAATCAATACTAAGGAGGAGAGCAGAGAAAACACTCTTTTTTTTATCTTGATTTTCCTGAATGCAGTTATACTGTTGAATCTATTGGCATTCTACTCCATTTTCTCCACATTTAAATTTCTATTTAATAAATAATTTACATTTCCAGTATTTTTTTTTTCTGCTGATTGCTGAGGTAATCATATACATTATTGTTTGTTGGTGCTGGTAAGTGGAACACACCAGCTTTTGAACAGAAGAAGGAAAACATTAATCAATTACTAGAAAGTGGCTGAAATGCATGGAGATTATTCTGTATCAGTGGTTCCCAGACTTTACAAGGCTGCTGCCTCCTTGGCTCCTAGGCCACATTCCTAGTGCCCCTGCCTCATACATATGAACACACCTCTTTCTTGGTATTTGGTTTACTGCAAATTCAAAACAACAACTAATCTAACACTAAACAAGCATATTTATTTCACAAATAATAATTAACATAGTAAACCCATTTATTTAACGATATGAAAGGGTGAATTTTCATCTCACCTGTAACATTATTGTCTTCACAATTTTAATGAGATGGATGTGCTTGGTGCAGGGACATCAGCTTCATAACACCAGGCTTGAAGACACTAAGAAGAAGTCTTAGATCCCTGTGTACAGTAATTTTCAGTCTACAGTGGACCCCCGGTTAACGATATTTTTTCACTCCATAAGTATGTTCAGGTGCCAGTACTGACCGAATTTATTCCCATAAGGAATATTGTGAAGTAGATTAGTCCATTTCAGACCCCCAAACATACACGTACAAACGCACTTACATAAATACACTTACATAATTGGTCGCATTCGGAGGTAATCGTTATGCGGGGGTCCACTGTATTTCTTACCTTGGAAAGAAGCTTGGCGACTGTACTGAAGCCATGCTCTACTAAATAAGATGTTGGGAAAGCAATAAATTACTTCTTGACTTTGTTCTACACTGCAGGGTAGTGGTCAGAATTTTTTTTTTTTTTTTTTTTGTAACCAAAAATCTTGATACGATTTTTTGAGCTTTTTGTGTTGCGGCCCCCTTCCAAACTAGTGGTTAAATAGTTAACCTGCCGGCCGGCAGTACCACTGGGTACGTCATCAAACCCATTGTGGGGACTGCTGAGCCGGCCTTAGAGCATTAAGTACCTGAACACCTCAAGGTATGCAGCTAAGCAGTAATTACCAGAACACCTTACAGTATAGATCTACTGGCAGTAGAGAGTATTCTCCTGCCCATCTTTTGGTATTCTACTGGCTTCTACTGATTTTAGAAGAGCCGCTCACCGCAGCTCACTGAGTCTGATGGCCTCAGTTACTTGACGGCCGCACTCAGTGAGCTTGCAGCATGGTGTTCTGCTAGTAATTCATCGGACCACCTTGCGGTGTGTCAATTGGTCTTGAAGGCGGTAGATAGTACTCACCAGACCATCTTACGGTGTACTTCTACCGGCCTTGGAGAGTATTTACAGGACTACCGGTGATGTCTGCGGACTCACCGCCTACGCTGGTCAACTGTGGGCCGGAGTCATCTGATGCTGTTTTAGTGGGACATTACATGAAGAAAAGGTTGGAGTGTTACACTGAACTGGGCTAGGACCGTAGTGTGACACTTAGGGAAGTATGATGGAGTGGAACACTGAGATATGCTACAGGACCGTAGTGGAACACTGAGAAGAAAAGGGTGTCTTGTGACACTGAAGATGGCCTGGTTGTAGTGTACATTGAATAGTATCATGTGACTGGCCTCTCGAAAGACGCTACGTCGATAGTGAGTGTGTCGCAGAGACAAGGGTGTCAAGTGTGACACAGTCGAGAAAGGGTGTGGATGACGCAGAGAAAAGGGTGTCGTGTGACACGGAGAGCTGGAGTGTCTGGTGACACAGAGAAAAGGGTGTCAAGGGACACGGTTGTGAAGGAGCGTCATCACACGGCGAAAAGGGTGTCGAGTGACACGGTGGAGAAGGAGCGTCACAACTCGAATAAGTGTCGTGTGGGACACAGAGCGTCATTATAAGTGTCGTGTGGGACACAGAGCGTCATTATAAGTGTCGTGTGAGACACGGAGTTGATCATAATTTATTATTATACAAATGTTATTTATAATTTATTATTTTAGCATAGATATATATATTATTATTTTAAGATGCTAATAATTTATTATTGTAACATGTATATATATTTTAAATGCCTCTAGACCAAAGATTGTGTTTTATATTGTATTAAAGATTAATTTATTTTAATGTGTATTTATGTATCCCAAACTCTTTATTACAAAATGAGTAAACCTACCATCTTAAAAATAACTTTTTTTGTAATACTTGCGAAGACATAAAATAAATAAATAAATAAATAAATATAAAACTGTCCAAATTACCAATTTCCAATCACTTTATTGGGTAGTTGAAATAGTTGACTGAGTGATTTCTTGTGCTCAATCGATAAAATACAAGTAGTATACCAGCAAAATAGCTAAGAATTTGGTTGACTGGAGTAATGGGCAAAATTGCCGATGCGTAAATATTGCTGATGCAGCAAAATTTGCGACAGCGTAATTTCTTCAGTTTTCCATCAAATTTTGTACTTTTTGTCTTATTACCTTCAGAAAAAGATTATCTACCATTTCATAAGAAAAATAACATAAAAACTTTTTGAAAATTCTTGGACCCTGTGGACAAGTTTGGGATTAGAAGTCTGGACCCTGAAAGGGTTAACCCTTTCAGGGTCTAGACCCCCTGTTCCCAAACTTGCTCTCAAGGTCAAAATTTTTTCCAAAAAACAAAAAAAAAAAAAAAATTGTGAAATGATAGATAATTTTTTTTCTGAAGTTAATGAAATCAAAATTACAAAATTTGATGGAAAACTTACAGAATTATGCTCTCGCAGAGTTAGGGGTCTTGGTGATATTTATGCATCGGCAATTTCACCTACTTTGCACCCTATTTTTGGTCAATTCCACTGTTCCAGTCGACCAAACTCATGGCTATTTCTCTAGTATTTCTTCTATTGATTGAATACAAGAAATCTCCCATTTACCTATCTCAACTACCCAATAAAGTGATCACATTTTTGGTAATTTGGCCAATTTCACACAAAATTCAAAAACTGCCAATTTAAAATTAGGGTCCGGAATAAACAATAGTAAATATAGACATTCCTAGAACTAAAAAAAAAATATTTCCTCTGTTCCTTAGTCACGTCTCCAGACCCCTCTCATATTATGCTTGCTTTCCATTTGGACCGGGACGCAGGGGCATTGATCCTCAGAATGCCCTCTAGGTAGGTAGATACAATAAATGGAAAATTTACTATTATGCTGACTACCACATTATTGTAATAGTTACATCAGTAATGTCAGTTCGTTGGTTTCAGTCCTAAAACCAATCAAAATCATCTCTATTACTGTAATATATCTTCCATTCTGTAATGAGATCAAGACACTGAGAATACAACCATAAAAACCACAGGAAAAAACACTGCAAAGTCGCAGTTTTAAACCAAAAACTCAGGCTCAATTTTTTTTTCCTCATTCACTGCATGCTGCTTAGTTTATTATATGGTGCACACTTACTGCATTGACCCATTCTTTCATATCTAGGCCCAAATTTACCGCTCACAGCTTATCTGAGAGAGCTGAGCTCATCACGTAGTACTACGGCATGTCCAGTGAGCTCAAAGACATAGTACTACAGCACAGTCAGTAAGAGGGTTAAGTGCAGAACATGCTACATTTGAACATAGTAAATCAAGGACCTGCTGTATATTAATAGTTGGAGTCATAAAATAAATAAATGATTAAGTGTTAAGGAGATATGTGGGCTTAAAAGATAAAGTAAACCTTTGATATAGCGGACTAATGGGGATGATTGTCTGAGTGTCCGTTAAATCGAAATACATATATGTAATGTTAATATAAATAAAAAAAAAAGTGCTGAAGTGCTCTATTTAACCCTTTCAGGGTCCAAGGCCCAAATCTGGAGTCACGCACCAGTGTCCAAGAATTTTCAAAAAAAAAAATTTGTTATTTTTTCTTATGAAATCGTAGAGAATCTTTTTGTGAAGGTAATAAAACAAAAAGTACGAAATTTGGTGGAAAATTGACGAAATTATGCTCTCGCGAATTTTGATGTGTCAGCGATATTTACGAATCGGCGATTTTGCCGACTTTGACTCCCATTTTAGGCCAATTACATTATTCCAGTCAACCAAATTCTTAACTATTTCACTAGTATTACTTCCATTCTATCGATTGAGCACAAGAAATCGCCAAGTCAACTGTTTCAACTACAAAATAAAGTGTTCGGAAATTGTTAATTTGGCCAATTTAACACAAAGTTCAAAATATTCCAATTTCAAAATAGGGTCCAGAATGAACAATGTAGGCATTCCTGGCACTAAACTAACATTTCCTCTGTTCATTAGTTATGTTTTGAGGCTTTACAAATAAATTCCATTTTGATTTTTTATTCACATAATGAATTTTTATTCACACCAAAAAATAGAAGATTTGCTGTTATGCAATACTGTAATAATTGTATAAATATCATCACCATATTTGTGAATGTATATTAGACCCACCAGCTGATGTGTATTAGACGTGTGAGGTCGTTTGTTTACTCTTGAATATCGGCAAAAATTTAACATTTCTGCTACTTTGAGCTCAGTTTCAAGCCATTTCCAGTGCTAAAACCAATCAAAATCATCTCTATTTCTGTAATATGTCTTCCATTCTATCAAATGAGACCAAGAAATCGCAAATACAACTATAAAAAACATACGAAAAAAACACTGCAAAGTTGCTGTTTTAATCGAAAAATCATGATTTCATTTTTTTTCTCTCATTATACACAGTGTGCTGCAGGATCTGTTTTATGTGGTGCACACATACCACATAGATGTATTCTCTCATATCTAGGCCCAAATGTACCACTCACAGTTTACCAGAGTGAGCTGAGCTCATGGCGTAGATCTACGGTTTGGACCCTGAACGTAAAGCCGTAGATCTATGGGACGGACCCTGAAAGGGTTAATGCCTAATATAAAACTATACATACATTTCAGAGTTATACATATTTCAATAAACATTGAAAATAAAAATAATAATAAACAATTTACCCAGTGAAACTTGCCCATCATTTTAAAAGTCTTGTTATATTGGGGTCCTTCATATCGAGGGTTTACTGTAATGAGTTTGAAGCGGAAGGCATCACAGTTGCTCTTTGTTGAAGATATCATTTTTTTTTTTTTTTTTAGACTGAAGAGAAATTGCAATAATTGTTAAAGTTTGAGACTGTCAGTTAATGAAGGAATGGCTTTACCATATTTGCTTTTAAATAAAATTACGCTATTACATCAAAATAGCTGTCATGTTTTTTGGATTTTTTTTTTTTTTATCTGTATAAAAATTTTGGACACTGGGTCAGTCAGTGACTAACCTCAATGATGGATTGCCTAAACTGATTTTTTTTACTAAATTGCCATGGTGTTATTTTTCCAAACAGGTCTGTATATGAGAGAGCTCTGGATGTTGAACACAGAAATATTACATTATGGCTCAAATATGCTGAAATGGAGATGAGGAGCCGACAGGTGAGTTCTCTCTTATTCCATTTCTGAATTTTGAAAACAGCACAGATGTCTATTGTTCCACCTTATTGACTGACAAAGTTGTTTTGGGATAATTTTATGTAAAGTCATTTAGTTTTAATAAAATAATTCTATTAGTGGGATTGATTTGTGAAGAACCTGCATAGCATGGGCCAACAGGCCTGCTGCAGTGTTCCTCCTTTCTTATGTTCTTATGTTTTCTCTTAACTATAGAAATATTGACTCTTGTTTTTAATTATATGCATGTTGTTTATAATGATTAAAACATTAAAAATATTTTATTTTTTTGTAGCCCCTTTAGCATTTTAAAGCATACTTAAATTACAACCATACTGCAGGTGAACCATGCTCGCAATGTGTGGGACAGAGCTGTCACCATATTACCACGGGCAAACCAATTCTGGTACAAGTTCACTTATATGGAGGAAATGCTCAAGAATATAGCTGGCTGCAGACAGGTGAGATAACCAGTATTCATAATGTTATACAATACAGTACAATTCAGTAAATCATTTTTATTTCTTTATGCGGTACAATGTAGTTTATGTGCAATAAAACATTGATAGGCACAAAAGAAAACCACTAGTATGCAATGCATTTTGGCCAAACTAATCTTAATGCAGTTTTATTGATAAATTTTATTTCTGTATTAAGGATAAATTATTTTAATTATATAATGGAAAAATGGTAATTTAAGTAAAGTGGAGATTTTTTATTTATTAAGTAATATCTAATGCAAAACTAATTGCCTTGTAAGTCATTCATTTTAAAATTTCCCTACTTTCCTCATGTTTTTGCATCACTTTTACCTCTCTGCATCTCCTATTGTCTTTGAAACTTTCCATATTATTCCATAATTTACAACCAACAGAGCAAATTACAGAAACATGCTCCCTTAGCTCAATATACGTACAGATATTTGTAGAAAAAATGGAGGGAAAGGGCAAACTCTGTGGTGCCCAAGACACTATGTAATCCTAATGTGTGAACATGTGTGTATGTGTTAGATAGGAGTAGAGACAAATGGTTTTTCTGACATGACAAGCTGTTGGAGTGTGAGCAAAGTAATATTTTGTGAAGGGATTCAGGGAAATTGGTCAGTCGGACTTGAGTCCTGGAGGTGGGAAGTACAGTGCCTGTATTCTAAAGGAGGGGTTTAGGGTATTTGCTATTTAGAGGGACATTTAAACTACTATATCTGTGTGCCTCTGGCAAGACAGTGACAGCATGAATGGTGGTGAAAGTGCTTCTCTTCCAGGTTACCCTGCCTCGGTGGAAGACAGCCAGCTTGTTAAAAAAAATTCCGTAATCAAATTTGAATGCTGTGAAAGTTAGTTATTTTCCTAAAAAATATTCAGTGGTATTTGTTGATGGTTTAGTAGATAGCTTCATTACTAGTGAAATCTTAAGTGTGACCTAGTCAGCAGCTTTGCTATCAGACTGATGTAATGTTCTTCTAATCTCATTGCCCTTATTACATTCACTGTCTGTCACCATCTTACCTTGATGAGAAAAATTAACGTGAAAATTTATTTTTTTTGCTTAAAATCTTTAACCCTTTCACTGTCGGTGCCATAGTACTACGGCTTGCAAGCCCGTGTTGGTGCTGCAGTATTAAAGCAAAATTCTAGCGGCTTCAAATCTAGTGGGAGAAAGTTGGTAGACCTACATGTGAGAGAATGGGTCTGCGTGGTCAGTGTGCGCAGTATGAAAAAAAATCCTGCAGCATGCAATGCATAACGAGAAAAAAAACTGATCGTGTTTTTAGTTTAAAGCGCCAACTTTAAGGTGTATTTTCGTATGGTATTTATGGTTGTATCTCGTTTTCTTGGTCTCATTTGATAGAATGGAAGATATACTACAGAAATAAAGGTGATTTTGATTGGTTTCACAATGAAAAGTACCTTGAAATTGAGCTCAAAGTAGCAGAAATGTTTGATTTTTGCTGATGTTCAGGAGTAAACAAATGACATCACCATCCAATACGTGTCCAACTGGCCAGTGTAATACACGGTCAGGAATGGGTTGACATTATTTATACAATTAGTACAATAATGCAGTAGCCTGCATAACAGTAAATCTTCTATTTTTTGTGTGAATAAAAATTCAAAATGGAAAGCAAGAGTAATATAAGAGGGGCCTGGAGACATGACTAATGAATAGAGAAAATGTTATTTTAGTGCCAGGAATGTCTGCATTATTTATTCTGGACTCTATTTTGAAATTGGCATATTTTTAAATTTGTGTGAAATTAGCCAAATTGCCAATTTCTGACCACTTTACCTATTTGAAATAGGTAAATTTACCTATTGAAATAGGTAAATGGGCAGTTTCTTTTACTCAGTCGATAGAACAAATGGAGTTCTAGCGAAATAGCTATGAGTATGGTCAACTGGAACAATGTAATTGGCCAAAAATAGGGCTCAAAGTGGGCAAAATCATTGATGTGTATATATCGCTGATGCGTATAGATCACAGAGACTACTAACTTCGTGAGAGGGTAATTCCATAAGTTTTCCATCAAATTTTGTAATTTTGGTGTCATTACCATTGGGAAAAGATTCTCTTATCATTTTATAAGAAAAAATAATTTTTATTTTTTTTTTTTCCTGAAAATTCTTCGACACTGAGAGCAAGTTTGTGAGCAGGGGTCTCGACAGTGAAAGGGTTAATAGTACCAAAGACACAACTACCTTAAGTCCTTCTTTTATACAACATTCACTCAACATTGGGCTTTTTCAAGTACATAACAGACATGAGACACAATGATAAATGATAAAAGTGTGTTTCTAGAAAGTATGGTTTACACACATTTCAGAAAAAGATGACATTATGGACATACTTAATAGAAAACTCCTGGTTATGCAGAGTATTTTGGGCAACCTTAAAATAATCTTGTAACTTTTCATAACTTGTAACTAATGGTGTCTTAGGTAGCAGGTTATTAGACGGCAGCCTCCCAGCAAGGTACTGCCATCCTTGCATGTGAGTGTAAAATGGAAGCCTGTAATTGTTTTACATGATGGTAGGATTGCTGGTGTCTTTTTATCTGTTTCATAAGCATGCAAGATTTCAGGTACACCTTGCTACATCTACTTAGTCTTAGGTCATACTGCACATGCATGTACAAGCATATAGATGTACACATCCCTCTGGGTTTTCTTCTATTTTCTTACTGGTTCTTGTTCTTGTTTATTTCCTCTTAGGAGTAAAATAAAGGTTGGATGTGAAAAGTGGGTTATAGTAAGCGTATATGCACCTGGAGAAGAGAGAAGTGTAGAGGAGAGAGAGAGATTTTGGGAAATGTTGAGTGAATGCATGGGGAGTTTTGAACCAAGTGTGAGAGTAATGGTGGTTGGGGATTTCAATGCTAAAGTGGGTAAAAATGTTGTGGAGGGAGTAGTAGGTAAATTTGGGGTGCCAGGGGTAAATGTAAATGGGGAGCCTTTAATTGAGCTATGTGTAGAAAGAGGTTTGGTAATAAGTAATACATATTTTATGAAAAAGAGGATAAATAAATATACAAGGTATGATATAGCACGTAATGAAAGTAGTTTGTTAGATTATGTATTGGTGGATAAAAGGTTGATGGGTAGGCTCCAGGATGTACATGTTTATAGAGGGGCAACTGATATATCGGATCATTATTTAGTTGTAGCTACAGTTAGAGTAAGAGGTAGATGGGAAAAGAGGAAAATGGCAACAACAAGTAAGAGGGAGGTGAAAGTGTATAAACTAAGGGAGGAGGAAGTTCGGGTGAGATATAAGCAACTATTGGCAGAAAGGTGGGCTAGTGCAAGTATGAGTAGTGGGGGGGTTGAAGAGGGTTGGAATAGTTTTAAAAATGCAGTATTAGGATGTGGGGCAGAAGTTTGTGGTTATAGGAGGGTGGGTGCAGGAGGAAAGAGGAGCGAGTGGTGGAATGATGAAGCAAAGGGTGTGATAAAAGAGAAAAAGGTAGCTTATGAGAGGTTTTTACAAAGCAGAAGTGTTATAAGAAGAGCAGAGTATATGGAGAGTAAAAGAAAGGTGAAGAGAGTGGTGAGAGAGTGCAAAAGGAGAGCAGATGATAGAGTGGGAGAGGCACTGTCAAGAAATTTTAATGAAAATAAGAAAAAAATTTGGAGTGAGTTAAACAAGTTAAGAAAGCCTAGGGAAAGAATGGATTTGTCAGTTAACCCTTTGACTGTCGCAACCCCCAATCCTGAGGTGTCTCCTGGTGTCGCAAAATTTAAAAAAAAAAAAAAAAAAATTTTTTTTCTTATGAAATGATAGAGAATCTTTTCCCGATTGTAATGACACCAAAAAAACGAAATTTGATGGAAAACTGACGGAATTATGCTCTCGCGAAGTTAGCGACCTCGGCGCTGTTTACAAATCGGCGATTTCGCCCACTTTGAGCCCTATTTTCGGCTAATTCCATTGTTCCAGTCGCCCAAACTCATAGCTATTTCTTTAGAACTCCATTTTTTCTATCGATTGAGTACAAGAAACTGCCCATTTACCGATTTCAACTACCTAATAATGTGGTCAGAAATTTGCAATTTGGCCAATTTCACGAAAACTAAAAAATATGACAATTTCAAAATAAGGTCCAGAATGAACAATGCAGACATTCCTGGCTCTAAAATAACATTTTCTTTGTTCATCAGTCATGTCTCCAGGCCCCTCTGATATTACTCTTGCTTTCTATTTTGAATTTTTATTCAAACAAAAAATAGAAGACTTACTATTATGCAGACTACTGCAATACTGTAATAATTGTATAAATAACATCAACCCATTCATGACTGCATATTAGAATGGCTAGTTGGACATTTATTGGACAATGGCATCATTTGTTTACTTTTGAACATTGGCAAAAATCAAACATTTCCCCTACTTTGAGCTCCATTTCTAGGTTCTTTTTATAGTAAAATCAATCAAAATCACCTCTATTTCTATAATATGTTTTCCATTCTATCAAATGAGACCAAGAAAACGAGAATACAACCATAAATACTATACGAAAATAGACCACAAAGTCGGCATTTTAATTAAAAAAAAAAAACGGTCGGAGTTTTTTTTTTCTCATTATGCACTGCGTGCTCCAGGATTTTTTTTATATGGTGCACACTGACCACACAGACCCATTCTCTCACATGTGGGCCTACCAGCTTTCTCCTGCTTGATTTGAAGCCGCTAGAATTTATGAGTATATATACGTCAAACACGGTACCTCGTAAGACGTATATATACGGCCAAAACAGTCAAAGGGTTAAAAACAGAGTAGGGGAGTTAGTAGATGGGGAGAGGGAGGTATTAGGTAGATGGCGAGAATATTTTGAGGAACTTTTAAATGTCGAGGAAGAAAGGGAGGCGGTAATTTCATGCACTGGCCAGGGAGGTATACCATCTTTTAAGAGTGAAGAAGAGCAGAATGTAAGCGTGGGGGAGGTAAGCGAGGCATTAAAAAGAATGAAAGGGGGTAAAGCAGCTGGAACTGATGGGATCATGACAGAAATGTTAAAAGCAGGGGGATATATAGTGTTGGAGTGGTTGGTACTTTTGTTTAATAAATGTATGAAAGAGGGGAAGGTACCTAGGGATTGGCAGAGAGCATGTATAGTCCCTTTATATAAAGGGAAGGGGGACAAAAGAGATTGTAAAAATTATAGAGGAATAAGTTTACTGAGTATACCAGGAAAAGTGTACGGTAGGGTTATTATTGAAAGAATTAGAGGTAAGACAGAATGTAGGATTGCGGATGAGCAAGGAGGTTTCAGAGTGGGTAGGGGATGTGTAGATCAAGTGTTTACATTGAAGCATATATGTGAACAGTATTTAGATAAAGGTAGGGAAGTTTTTATTGCATTTATGGATTTAGAAAAGGCATATGATAGAGTGGATAGAGGAGCAATGTGGCAGATGTTGCAAGTATATGGAATAGGTGGTAAGTTACTAAATGCTGTAAAGAGTTTTTATGAGGATAGTGAGGCTCAGGTTAGGGTGTGTAGAAGAGAGGGAGACTACTTCCCGGTAAAAGTAGGTCTTAGACAGGGATGTGTAATGTCACCATGGTTGTTTAATATATTTATAGATGGGGTTGTAAAAGAAGTAAATGCTAGGGTGTTCGGGAGAGGGGTGGGATTAAATTATGGGGAATCAAATTCAAAATGGGAATTGACACAGTTACTTTTTGCTGATGATACTGTGCTTATGGGAGATTCTAAAGAAAAATTGCAAAGGTTAGTGGATGAGTTTGGGAATGTGTGTAAAGGTAGAAAGTTGAAAGTGAACATAGAAAAGAGTAAGGTGATGAGGGTATCAAATGATTTAGATAAAGAAAAATTGGATATCAAATTGGGGAGGAGGAGTATGGAAGAAGTGAATGTTTTCAGATACTTGGGAGTTGACGTGTCGGCGGATGGATTTATGAAGGATGAGGTTAATCATAGAATTGATGAGGGAAAAAAGGTGAGTGGTGCATTGAGGTATATGTGGAGTCAAAAAACGTTATCTATGGAGGCAAAGAAGGGAATGTATGAAAGTATAGTAGTACCAACACTCTTATATGGGTGTGAAGCTTGGGTGGTAAATGCAGCAGCGAGGAGACGGTTGGAGGCAGTGGAGATGTCCTGTCTAAGGGCAATGTGTGGTGTAAATATTATGCAGAAAATTCGGAGTGTGGAAATTAGGAGAAGGTGTGGAGTTAATAAAAGTATTAGTCAGAGGGCTGAAGAGGGGTTGTTGAGGTGGTTTGGTCATTTAGAGAGAATGGATCAAAGTAGAATGACATGGAAAGCATATAAATCTATAGGGGAAGGAAGGCGGGGTAGGGGTCGTCCTCGAAAGGGTTGGAGAGAGGGGGTAAAGGAGGTTTTGTGGGCGAGGGGCTTGGACTTCCAGCAAGCGTGCGTGAGCGTGTTAGATAGGAGTGAATGGAGACGAATGGTACTTGGGACCTGACGATCTGTTGGAGTGTGAGCAGGGTAATATTTAGTGAAGGGATTCAGGGAAACCGGTTATTTTCATATAGTCGGACTTGAGTCCTGGAAATGGGAAGTACAATGCCTGCACTTTAAAGGAGGGGTTTGGGATATTGGCAGTTTGGAGGGATATGTTGTGTATCTTTATACGTATATGCTTCTAAACTGTTGTATTCTGAGCACCTCTGCAAAAACAGTGATAATGTGTGAGTGTGGTGAAAGTGTTGAATGATGATGAAAGTATTTTCTTTTTGGGGATTTTCTTTCTTTTTTGGGTCACCCTGCCTCGGTGGGAGACGGCCGACTTGTTGAAAAAAAAAAAACATTAACACCCCTCCTTCAGAGTGCAGGCACTGTACTTCCCATCTCCAGGACTCAAGTCCGGCCTGCCGGTTTCCCTGAACCCCTTCATAAATGTTACTTTGCTCACACTCCAACAGCACGTCAAGTATTAAAAACCATTTGTCTCCATTCACTCCTATCAAACACGCTCACGCATGCCTGCTGGAAGTCCAAGCCCCTCGCACACAAAACCTCCTTTACCCCCTCTCTCCAACCTTTCCTAGGCCGACCCCTACCCCGCCTTCCTTCCACTACAGACTGATACACTCTTGAAGTCATTCTGTTTCGCTCCATTCTCTCTACATGTCCGAACCACCTCAACAACCCTTCCTCAGCCCTCTGGACAACAGTTTTGGTAATCCCGCACCTCCTCCTAACTTCCAAACTACGAATTCTCTGCATTATATTCACACCACACATTGCCCTCAGACATGACATCTCCACTGCCTCCAGCCTTCTCCTCGCTGCAACATTCATCACCCATGCTTCACACCCATATAAGAGCGTTGGTAAAACTATACTCTCATACATTCCCCTCTTTGCCTCCAAGGACAAAGTTCTTTGTCTCCACAGACTCCTAAGTGCACCACTCACTCTTTTCCCCTCATCAATTCTATGATTCACCTCATCTTTCATAGACCCATCCGCTGACACGTCCACTCCCAAATATCTGAATACATTCACCTCCTCCATACTCTCTCCCTCCAATCTGATATTCAATCTTTCATCACCTAATCTTTTTGTTATCCTCATAACCTTACTCTTTCCTGTATTCACCTTTAATTTTCTTCTTTTGCACACCCTACCAAATTCATCCACCAATCTCTGCAACTTCTCTTCAGAATCTCCCAAGAGCACAGTGTCATCAGCAAAGAGCAGCTGTGACAACTCCCACTTTGTGTGTGATTCTTTATCTTTTAACTCCACGCCTCTTGCCAAGACCCTCGCATTTACTTCTCTTACAACCCCATCTATAAATATATTAAACAACCACGGTGACATCACACATCCTTGTCTAAGGCCTACTTTTACTGGGAAAAAATTTCCCTCTTTCCTACATACTCTAACTTGAGCCTCACTATCCTCGTAAAAACTCTTCACTGCTTTCAGTAACCTACCTCCTACACCATACACTTGCAACATCTGCCACATTGCCCCCCTATCCACCCTGTCATACGCCTTTTCCAAATCCATAAATGCCACAAAGACCTCTTTAGCCTTATCTAAATACTGTTCACTTATATGTTTCACTGTAAACACCTGGTCCACACACCCCCTACCTTTCCTAAAGCCTCCTTGTTCATCTGCTATCCTATTCTCCGTCTTACTCTTAATTCTTTCAATAATAACTCTACCATACACTTTACCAGGTATACTCAGCAGACTTATCCCCCTATAATTTTTGCACTCTCTTTTATCCCCTTTGCCTTTATACAAAGGAACTATGCATGCTCTCTGCCAATCCCTAGGTACCTTACCCTCTTCCATACATTTATTAAATAATTGCACCAACCACTCCAAAACTATATCCCCACCTGCTTTTAACATTTCTATCTTTATCCCATCAATCCCGGCTGCCTTACCCCCTTTCATTTTACCTACTGCCTCACGAACTTCCCCCACACTCACAACTGGCTCTTCCTCACTCCTACAAGATGTTATTCCTCCTTGTCCTATACACGAAATCACAGCTTCCCTATCTTCATCAACATTTAACAATTCCTCAAAATATTCCCTCCATCTTCCCAATACCTCTAACTCTCCATTTAATAACTCTCCTCTCCTATTTTTAACTGACAAATCCATTTGTTCTCTAGGCTTTCTTAACTTGTTAATCTCACTCCAAAACTTTTTCTTATTTTCAACAAAATTTGTTGATAACATCTCACCCACTCTCTCATTTGCTCTCTTTTTACATTGCTTCACCACTCTCTTAACCTCTCTCTTTTTCTCCATATACTCTTCCCTCCTTGCATCACTTCTACTTTGTAAAAACTTCTCATATGCTAACTTTTTCTCCCTTACTACTCTCTTTACATCATCATTCCACCAATCGCTCCTCTTCCCTCCCGCACCCACTTTCCTGTAACCACAAACTTCTGCTGAACACTCTAACACTACATTTTTAAACCTACCCCATACCTCTTCGACCCCATTGCCTATGCTCTCATTAGCCCATCTATCCTCCAATAGCTGTTTATATCTTACCCTAACTGCCTCCTCTTTTAGTTTATAAACCTTCACCTCTCTCTTCCCTGATGCTTCTATTCTCCTTGTATCCCATCTACCTTTTACTCTCAGTGTAGCTACAACTAGAAAGTGATCTGATATATCTGTGGCCCCTCTATAAACATGTACATCCTGAAGTCTACTCAACAGTCTTTTATCTACCAATACATAATCCAACAAACTACTGTCATTTCGCCCTACATCATATCTTGTATACTTATTTATCCTCTTTTTCTTAAAATATGTATTACCTATAACTAAACCCCTTTCTATACAAAGTTCAATCAAAGGGCTCCCATTATCATTTACACCTGGCACCCCAAACTTACCTACCAATACATGTAAAGAGAATTCTCCTTCATTACTTATCAAAGAAGGACAGTTGTCAATATTAACAAGATACATCCTTGCATATTCTGCTTAAATTTGTTTTGGCTTACTCCCTCAGTATTTTAAACCTGAATGCATACACACATCCATTAGAGCTTATTTAACCTTAACTTTGACTGAGATAATAGAGGTAATTAAGAAAGTTTTGGTCTATTCTTTAAGTTCAGGCAACATATTGGCAAACACACTGATAACAAATTATTCAGTAAGAGTTGTGTCAAAAGGTGTATGACAAATCCAGTAAAGTTGATGTGAGTACAGTGACTGTTGCATCACTGCAAAATGCTATATGTTTTTAACCTGCTTGTAACATAGGTAGTGACTAGTGCAGCAATAATACTGAAGCCATTGAAAGGAAACTTGATGGGTTTCTACAGAAGTAGACTGGAACAGGAGCAGTATGGTTGGTCAGGCAGTCACAGGTCATCTTGCATCAGACTTGGCTGTTGGAGCAAATGCATCAGCGAAAGTTTCTTTCCCTAGCTGTGATGCAGAACTTCATTGTCAGAGGGAACAAAGCTGACCTAATTTTCCCGAAATGCTCTGCATAACAAGTAGCTCTCTGTATAGTAGTATGTCATTGATGTCAGCTAGGCCTGTATACCTTGTACAAGTACTTGTAGAAATGAAGATACATATTTTTTTTTTTTTCAACAAACCGGCCGTATCCCACCAAGGCAGGGTGGCCCAAAAGGAAAAACGAAAGTTTTCATTTTACATTTAGTAATACAGTGGACCCCCGGTTAACGATATTTTTCCATTCCAGAAGTATGTTCAGGTGCCAGTACTGACCGAATTTGTTCCCATAAGGAATATTGTGAAGTAGATTAGTCCATTTCAGACCCCCAAACATACACGTACAAATGCACTTACATAAATACACTTACATAATTGGTCGCATTGGGAGGTGATCGTTAAGCGGGGGTCCACTGTATATACAGGAGAAGGGGTGACTAGCCCCTTGCTCCTGGCATTTTAGTCGCCTCTTACAACACACATTTCTTACAGAGGAAGAATTCTGTTCCACTTTCGAATGGATGTAAGAGGAAATAAAGAAGAACAAGAACTAGAAAGAAAATAGAAGAAAACCCAGCGGGGTGTGCATATATATGTTTGTACATGTATGTGTAGTGCGACCTAAGTGTAAGTAGAAGTAGCAAGACGTACCTGAAATCTTGCATGTGTATGAGACAGAAAAAAAAAACACCAGCAATCCTACCATTGTGTAAAACAATTATAGGCTTCCGTTGTACACTCACTTGGCAGGACAGTAGTACCTCCCTGGGCGGTTGCTGTCTACCAACCTACTACCTAGAATTATTATTATTATTTTTATTATTATTATAATACTAATGAAGGGTTATAGATGTAAAGAATTGCAACTACTCTCCCCTTCCTAAAATCAAACTTGATTACCTGTCATTACCCTACAGGTTTAGCTCCTCTCTACAAATATAACAATTTCATTAATAATAATAATGATAATTAAAATAATTTTTTATTTACATGCCGGCCATCTCCAGTAGAGGCAGGGTGATCTGAAAAAGAAGCAAAAGTTTTTCTTCTTTTTACATTTAGGAATAAAAAAATTATACAGGAGAAAGGATTACTAGCCACTTCTTCATGGCATTTTAATATTTTAATAGTAATAATAATAATAATAATCTATTGATTGTCTGATTTATTCTACACAGTTAACAAAGTAGCATAATTTATTTCAGTTGCAACATCTTTTGTTTCTTGTTAAATATTTTTGTTTGTTTCTTTTTGACCCAAAAAAGAAAGAAAAACATTCACCGTCATTCACTCATAATCACAACCTTTGCAGACGCACTCATATACGATAGTTTAGATGTCACTCCAAGCAGTCAATTATCCCAAACCCCTCCTTTAAAGTGAAGGCATTGTACTTCCCACCTCCAGGACTCATGTTCGGCTAACTGGTTTCCCTGAATCGCTTCACTAAATATTGCCCTGCTCACACTCCAACAGCTCGTCTGGTCCCAAAAGCCATTTGTCTCAATTCACTCCTATCTAACACACACACATACCTGTTGTATGTCCAAGCCCCTTGCACACAAAACCTCTTTTATCCTTCCCCTCCATCCTTTCCTAGGATGACCCCCTACCCCTCCTCCCCTCCACTACAGATTTATACACCCTCCAAGTCATCCTATTTTCCTTCATCCTCTCTAAATGACTAAACCACCTCAACAACCCCTCTTCAGCCCTCTGAATAATACTTTTAGGAGCTCCACACCTCCTCCTAATTTTCACACTACGAATTCTCTGCATAATATTTGCACCACAAATTGCCCTTTGATGTGAAAGTGTACTACTATACTCTCATACATTCCATTTTTTGCCTGTGTGTATAAAATTTTTTGTCTCCACATATACCTCAATGCACCACTCACCTTTTTTCCTTCATCAATTCTATGGTTAACCTCATCCTTCATAAACCCATCTGCTGACAAGTCTACTTCCAAACATCTGAGCACATTCACTTCTTCCATACTCCCTCCTTCCAATGTGATGTCCAGATTTTCTTTAGTTAACTCGTTTCAACCCCTCATCACCTTATTATATCACCTTTCTATATCACCTTAATATATGTTCCATAATCCCAGGTTGTTTATTATGTTGCAGGTTTTTGAGCGTTGGATGGAATGGGAACCTGATGAACAGGCCTGGCTCACTTATATCAAATTTGAGCTTCGTTATAAGGAATTGGATAGAGCTAGAGCAATCTATGAACGTTTTGTTTATGTCCATCCTGAACCAAAATATTGGATTAAATATGCACATTTTGAAGAGAACCACAGCTACATTCAGAGTGCTCGACGTGTCTATGAACGTGCTATACAGTTCTTTGGAGATGATCACTTGGATGAGAGCTTATTTATTGCCTTTGCTAAATTTGAGGAAGGTCAAAAGGAGCACGATCGAGCCAGAGTTATTTACCGGTATGCTCTTGATCATATGCCAAAAGAAAAGTGCTCAACTCTCTACAATGAGTATACCCGGCATGAAAAAAAATATGGAGATAAGTCATCAATTGACGATGTCATCACCAGCAAGAGAAAATTTCAATATGAAGAAGCAGTGAAGACAAATCCTCATGATTATGACACATGGTTTGACTATGTTCGGATGTTGGAGGCAGATGGCAATGTGGATCTTATTCGAGAAACATATGAGAGAGCAATTGCCTGTGTTCCACCCTTAAAGGTTAGTGCACATATTATTATTTGTCAATTATCTTGTAAATTCTCTCACTGGTATCCACTGCCTTCTATCATGACAGCTCGTACAGTATCTTGCACTAGTAAGTTTATTAAATATTTAAAAGCGCTATGAAATTCACTGTGTATATTATGTACCTTTATCAGTATAATTAAAAAATTATATATTTATCGTTAATGAGCTTTTGGACTTTTATTTTTATTTCACTGACTCTGAAGTCTAAGAGGCTGTTTCATTTTTTAACTTGGTAGCCGTCTCTTACCAAGGAGAGGCGACCCAAAGAAGAAAACACCTCCAGGACTGGTGGCATTAACCAGTTTTTCCTGAATCCATTCTTAAAAGTTACCCAGCTACACTCCCATAGCATGTCCATTAAAAATCCACGTGTTTCCATGCACTTCTATCTAACAGGCTTACATAACCTAATGGATGCCCAAGCCCCTGTAATCATTCCTAGAATGACCCCCTCCCCTTCCTACCTTCCACCCCAGATTTATACACCCTCTTCATCAACCTGTCCCACTTCATCCTATCTACATGCTCAAACCACCTTAACAACCTCTCTTTAGCCCTCTGAATTAGACCCTTGACCACCCCACATCTTTTAATTTCTGCACTGTAAATTCTTTGCATGATATTCCCACCACACATTACTCTCAAACATGACATCTCTGCTGTCTCTGGCCTCCTTTTTGTGGCAGCATTCAAAATCCATACCTCATACCCTTTTAATACATTAATACATTGCTTTTTTTGTCTTCATAGATGAACTTCTTTATTTTCATAAATACTTCACGACACTACCAACCTTTATTTCCCTCATCTATTCTGTGGTTCACATCATCTTTCATAGACTCATTTTCTGACATGTCCACTCATTGATATCTAAATGCATCCACCATTGCTTAGTCTTTTTGTTACCTTCATTATCTTGCTCTTTTTCTACATTCATTTTAGTTTCCTTTTTCATAACCCTCTCAAATTAATCTGCCAAGCTTAGGAATTTGACTTCAAAATCCCATGATGGAACTACCATCAGCAAAGAGTAACTTTGTTAATTCCCACTTTGTATCAGATCCAACATCTTTTAATCCCACACCCCTTTCCCAGCACCCTAGCATTTACTCGTTTTACAGCCTTGTATGTAAACATATTAAACAACCATGGTGACATCACATCTCTTTATCATAGTCCTATTTTCACTGGAAAATAGTTTCCCTCCCTATTAAGTGCCTTACCCTGAGCCTCAGTCTCTTCATAAAAACTCTTTAACCACTTTTAGTAACCTACTATGTATTCCATACATTTGCAACATCTGCCCCACTGCTTCTCTGTCCACCCAGTCATGTGCCTTTTTTAGTCCATAATGCAACAACTCCTTACTATCTAAATACTGCTCACTTTTATTCTTCACTCTACAGTAAACACTTGGTCTATACTTCCCCTGCCCTTCCTAACTCCTCCCTGTTCCACTTCAATCCTACATTTTGTCTTGTCCCTAACCATTTCAATAATAATTTTTCCATAAACTTTACCCAGTATGCCTAGCAGGCTTTTTATTTTTTTTTTAACACACCAGCCATCTCCCACTGAGGTTGGGTGACCTGAAGAAGAAGAAACATTTTTACCATCATTTTCTCTATCACTGTCTTGCCAGAGATGCTCCAGTACTACAGTTTAGATGCCCCACCAGACTGCAGATATTCCCACCCATCCTTCAGGCTTATCCCCCTGTAATTCACACATTCTCTTTTGTCCCCCCTTTTCTTAAAAATGGAACTATGCATGCTCTCTGCCAGTCCTTTGATACCTTCCCTTCTTTAATGCATATATTGAACGAACACACCAACCACTCCAACACTATATCTCTACCTGCTTTATACGTCTCTGTCTTAAACCCGTCTATCTCACCTGTTGTAGCACCTTTTCATTTTACCCCCTATGTACTTTCGCCACATCCACCTCCAACTTCTCCTTATTCCTATACGATGTAGGGGTTTTTGACGTACTAGTACGCATAAATTCTAGCGGCCTCAAATCTCGCAGGAAAAGGCTGATAAGCCTAGATGTGAGAGAATGGGTCTGTGTGGTGGGTGTGCGCAGTAGGAAAAAAATCTGGGACCCAGTGGTGCATTGTGGGAATGCCATCATAGTACACAATTTCCACCGTGCCCTGCGGTAAGAAGTTCCTCACTCCTCGGCGAATTGGGACACTTTTGTTCCCCAGTGACAGTTCTAATACAGATGGAAGTGACAGTGAAGATGAGTTTCAAGGTTCTGGTGAGGTTTTGACCGAAACTAATGACCATAATATGGGTAATAGTGAGGAAAACCCAGACAACCCACAGCCTTCCACCTCTGGTGCTGGGCCGTTGTTCAGTTGTACCAGAATCAAAGAGGAAACTCCTATTTTCCAAAATCCCAGACTCAGATGTGAGCATTGGTGATGATAATGATAGTGATTATGAACTACAAGCTCTTCAAACTTGTTCCAAGAATGGAGGAGGAGGAGGAGGAGGCAGAGGAGGAGGAGGCAGAGGAGGAGGAGGAAGAAGAGGAGGAGGAGGAGGAGAGGAGGAGGAGGAGGAGGAGGAGGAGGAGGAGGAGGAGGAGGAAGAAAGGAGGAGGAGGAGAGAGGAGGAGGAGGAGGAGAGGAGGAGAAAGAGGAGAAAGAAGAAGAATACGTAATGATAACAATAATACATAATAATAATACATAATAATAATACATAATAATAATAATACATAATAATAATAATGCATAATAATAATAATAGGTAATAATAATAATATGTAATAATAAATGTTCACCCATGACAGTAACAAGATAAGGGGAGATAACATCTGATAAGTGCTGACGTTTGATGAGGGTAAATGAGGGTAGAGCTGATGCCAAAAGATGAGATGAACATCGCCCTCCCTTTGTTTTTGCTGGTATACTAACATTTCTGTCTGTCTATTTGCCTGTCTGTCAAGCTCCCTGTCTATCCATCTAGCTCTCTGTCTCAGAGAGCCACAAGACTGCGTCATCACTTTTACTCACATCTTCAAGCAGAGTATAGCACTTTGTCTGGGTTTCTTGGGTTATCCTAGGTAATTTATACTATGTATACTTGTATTTATGTGTACCTGTGAGACAGAGATAGACAGACAGATAGAATGAGGGAGAAAGATAATTAGATAGAATGGAGGAGGGGAAGCAGCATCCGACCCCATTGTTTTGACAGGCCGGAGGGGGAAAGAGTAATGAGCCAATATGTCACTTTGACAGCTGCCGACTCCTTGTAATTTACACTATGGACGAGGAGGAGGAAGAGTAGGGGGAAGAGGAAGAAGAGGAGGAGGAGGAAGAGGAGGAGGAGGAGAGGAAGAGTAGGAGAAGAGGAATAAGAGGAAGAGGAGGAGGAAGAGGAATAGTAGGAGGAAGATTAGGGGGAAGAGGAGGAAGAGGAAGAAGAGGAGGAGGAGGAAGAGGAAGAAGAGGAGGAGGAGGAAGAGTAGGAGGAAGAGGAAGAAGAGGAGGAGGAGGAAGAGGAGGAGGAGGAAGAGGAAGAGTAGGAGGAAGAGGAAGAGGAGGAAGAGGAAGAGTATGAGGAAGAGTAGGGGGAAGAGGAGGAAGAGTAGGGGGAAGAGGAGGAAGAGGAAGAAGAGGAGGAGGAGGGTGGAACACTAGTACACTGGTACTGGTACACTAACATTTCTGTCTGTCTATTTGTCTGTCTGTCAAGCTCCCTGTCTATCTGTCTATCCGTCTAGCTCTCTGTCTCAGAGAGCCACAAGACTGTGTCATCACTTTTACTCACATCTTCAAGCAGAGTATAGCACTTTGTCTGGATTTCTTGGGTTATCCTAGGTAATTTATACTATGTATACTTGTATTTATGTGTACCTGTGAGACAGAGATAGACAGACAGATAGAAAGAGAGAGACAGATTGAAAGAGATAGAATGAGGGAGAAAGATAAAACACCATTGTGTATGACACCATGTTTCAGAGTTCCACAAGCTGCAGAACTAATAGGAATATGTTCAGTGACTGTATATTGGTATATATATTATAGAACAATAATAATAAACAATGTTTTGTATTGTTTGTTTTTGTAAACAAGTTTTGTAAACAATATATTGATAATTATGTTTGTGTGCTTATTGTGTTGTATACAACGAGTGTATATATGTACATTGCACCTTACTTTGGTCTCATAGGCCACATAAGTTATGTGAAAAAATAAAATAGTGAAAAAAACAACAAACCTTCAAATACAAGTAAATCAAAGTTTACCGGGTGAGCGGCAGTCGCCGCTGTTGCCATACGCGGCTCATTTTCTGCAAACTTCATGCATCCATATCTCCGTAAGTATTGATGGTAAATTTTTTTTGTTTATCCTATAATGTTTAGAAAAAAAAACTCTATTTTTTCATAAGAAAAAATAATTTTTTTTTTTTTTTGAAATTTGGCCGACCCTGAGAACGAGTTTCGGAGAGGGCCTGTCGACCCTCAAAGGGTTAAAAAGTAGGGATTTGTCAGTTAAAAATAGGAGAGGAGAGTTATTAAATGGAGAGTTAGAGGTATTGGGAAGATGGAGGGAATATTTTGAGGAATTGTTAAATGTTGATGAAGATAGGGAAGCTGTGATTTCATGTATAGGGCAAGGAGGAATAACATCTTGTAGGAGTGAGGAAGAGCCAGTTGTGAGTGTGGGGGAAGTTCGTGAGGCAGTAGGTAAAATGAAAGGGGGTAAGGCAGCCGGGATTGATGGGATAAAGATAGAAATGTTAAAAGCAGGTGGGGATATAGTTTTGGAGTGGTTGGTGCAATTATTTAATAAATGTATGGAAGAGGGTAAGGTACCTAGGGATTGGCAGAGAGCATGCATAGTTCCTTTGTATAAAGGCAAAGGGGACAAAAGAGAGTGCAAAAATTATAGGGGGATAAGTCTGTTGAGTATACCTGGTAAAGTGTATGGTAGAGTTATTATTGAAAGAATTAAGAGTAAGACAGAGAATAGGATAGCAGATGAACAAGGAGGCTTTAGGAAAGGTAGGGGGTGTGTGGACCAGGTGTTTACAGTGAAACATATAAGTGAACAGTATTTAGATAAGGCTAAAGAGGTCTTTGTGGCATTTATGGATTTGGAAAAGGCGTATGACAGGGTGGATAGGGGGGCAATGTGGCAGATGTTGCAAGTGTATGGTGTAGGAGGTAGGTTACTGAAAGCAGTGAAGAGTTTTTACGAGGATAGTGAGGCTCAAGTTAGAGTATGTAGGAAAGAGGGAAATTATTTCCCAGTAAAAGTAGGCCTTAGACAAGGATGTGTGATGTCACCGTGGTTGTTTAATATATTTATAGATGGGGTTGTAAGAGAAGTAAATGCGAGGGTCTTGGCAAGAGGCGTGGAGTTAAAAGATAAAGAATCACACACAAAGTGGGAGTTGTCACAGCTGCTCTTTGCTGATGACACTGTGCTCTTGGGAGATTCTGAAGAGAAGTTGCAGAGATTGGTGGATGAATTTGGTAGGGTGTGCAAAAGAAGAAAATTAAAGGTGAATACAGGAAAGAGTAAGGTTATGAGGATAACAAAAAGATTAGGTGATGAAAGATTGGATATCAGATTGGAGGGAGAGAGTATGGAGGAGGTGAATGTATTCAGATATTTGGGAGTGGACGTGTCAGCGGATGGGTCTATGAAAGATGAGGTGAATCATAGAATTGATGAGGGAAAAAGAGTGAGTGGTGCACTTAGGAGTCTGTGGAGACAAAGAACTTTGTCCTTGGAGGCAAAGAGGGGAATGTATGAGAGTATAGTTTTACCAACGCTCTTATATGGGTGTGAAGCATGGGTGATGAATGTTGCAGCGAGGAGAAGGCTGGAGGCAGTGGAGATGTCATGTCTGAGGGCAATGTGTGGTGTGAATATAATGCAGAGAATTCGTAGTTTGGAAGTTTTTCTTTTTTTTTTTTATTATCACACCGGCCGATTCCCACCAAGGCAGGGTGGCCCGAAAAAGAAAAACTTTCACCATCATTCACTCCATCACTGTCTTGCCAGAAGGGTGCTTTACACTACAGTTTTTAAACTGCAACATTAACACCCCTCCTTCAGAGTGCAGGCACTGTACTTCCCATCTCCAGGACTCAAGTCCGGCCTGCCGGTTTCCCTGAATCCCTTCATAAATGTTACTTTGCTCACACTCCAACAGCACGTCAAGTATTAAAAACCATTTGTCTCCATTCACTCCTATCAAACACGCTCACGCATGCCTGCTGGAAGTCCAAGCCCCTCGCACACAAAACCTCCTTTACCCCCTCCCTCCAACCCTTCCTAGGCCGACCCCTACCCCGCCTTCCTTCCACTACAGACTGATACACTCTTGAAGTCATTCTGTTTCGCTCCATTCTCTCTACATGTCCGAACCACCTCAACAACCCTTCCTCAGCCCTCTGGACAACAGTTTTGGTAATCCCGCACCTCCTCCTAACTTCCAAACTACGAATTCTCTGCATTATATTCACACCACACATTGCCCTCAGACATGACATCTCCACTGCCTCCAGCCTTCTCCTCGCTGCAACATTCATCACCCACGCTTCACACCCATATAAGAGCGTTGGTAAAACTATACTCTCATACATTCCCCTCTTTGCCTCCAAGGACAAAGTTCTTTGTCTCCACAGACTCCTAAGTGCACCACTCACTCTTTTTCCCTCATCAATTCTATGATTCACCTCATCTTTCATAGACCCATCCGCTGACACGTCCACTCCCAAATATCTGAATACGTTCACCTCCTCCATACTCTCTCCCTCCAATCTGATATTCAATCTTTCATCACCTAATCTTTTTGTTATCCTCATAACCTTACTCTTTCCTGTATTCACCTTTAATTTTCTTCTTTTGCACACCCTACCAAATTCATCCACCAATCTCTGCAACTTCTCTTCAGAATCTCCCAAGAGCACAGTGTCATCAGCAAAGAGCAGCTGTGACAACTCCCACTTTGTGTGTGATTCTTTATCTTTTAACTCCACGCCTCTTGCCAAGACCCTCGCATTTACTTCTCTTACAACCCCATCTATAAATATATTAAACAACCACGGTGACATCACACATCCTTGTCTAAGGCCTACTTTTACTGGGAAAAAATTTCCCTCTTTCCTACATACTCTAACTTGAGCCTCACTATCCTCGTAAAAACTCTTCACTGCTTTCAGTAACCTACCTCCTACACCATACACTTGCAACATCTGCCACATTGCCCCCCTATCCACCCTGTCATACGCCTTTTCCAAATCCATAAATGCCACAAAGACCTCTTTAGCCTTATCTAAATACTGTTCACTTATATGTTTCACTGTAAACACCTGGTCCACACACCCCCTACCTTTCCTAAAGCCTCCTTGTTCATCTGCTATCCTATTCTCCGTCTTACTCTTAATTCTTTCAATTATAACTCTACCATACACTTTACCAGGTACACTCAACAGACTTATCCCCCTATAATTTTTGCACTCTCTTTTATCCCCTTTGCCTTTATACAAAGGAACTATGCATGCTCTCTGCCAATCCCTAGGTACCTTACCCTCTTCCATACATTTATTAAATAATTGCACCAACCACTCCAAAACTATATCCCCACCTGCTTTTAACATTTCTATCTTTATCCCATCAATCCCGGCTGCCTTACCCCCTTTCATTTTACCTACTGCCTCACGAACTTCCCCCACACTCACAACTGGCTCTTCCTCACTCCTACAAGATGTTATTCCTCCTTGCCCTATACACGAAATCACAGCTTCCCTATCTTCATCAACATTTAACAATTCCTCAAAATATTCCTTCCATCTTCCCAATACCTCTAACTCTCCATTTAATAACTCTCCTCTCCTATTTTTAACTGACAAATCCATTTGTTCTCTAGGCTTTCTTAACTTGTTAATCTCACTCCAAAACTTTTTCTTATTTTCAACAAAATTTGTTGATAACATCTCACCCACTCTCTCATTTGCTCTCTTTTTACATTGCTTCACCACTCTCTTAACTTCTCTCTTTTTCTCCATATACTCTTCCCTCCTTGCATCACTTCTACTTTGTAAAAACTTCTCATATGCTAACTTTTTCTCCCTTACTACTCTCTTTACATCATCATTCCACCAATCGCTCCTCTTCCCTCCTGCACCCACTTTCCTGTAACCACAAACTTCTGCTGAACACTCTAACACTACATTTTTAAACCTACCCCATACCTCTTCGACCCCATTGCCTATGCTCTCATTAGCCCATCTATCCTCCAATAGCTGTTTATATCTTACCCTAACTGCCTCCTCTTTTAGTTTATAAACCTTCACCTCTCTCTTCCCTGATGCTTCTATTCTCCTTGTATCCCATCTACCTTTTACTCTCAGTGTAGCTACAACTAGAAAGTGATCTGATATATCTGTGGCCCCTCTATAAACATGTACATCCTGAAGTCTACTCAACAGTCTTTTATCTACCAATACATAATCCAACAAACTACTGTCATTTCGCCCTACATCATATCGTGTATACTTATTTATCCTCTTTTTCTTAAAATATGTATTACCTATAACTAAACCCCTTTCTATACAAAGTTCAATCAAAGGGCTCCCATTATCATTTACACCTGGCACCCCAAACTTACCTACCACACCCTCTCTAAAAGTTTCTCCTACTTTAGCATTCAAGTCCCCTACCACAATTACTCTCTCACTTGGTTCAAAGGCTCCTATACATTCACTTAACATCTCCCAAAATCTCTCTCTCTCCTCTGCATTCCTCTCTTCTCCAGGTGCATACACGCTTATTATGACCCACTTCTCGCATCCAACCTTTACTTTAATCCACATAATTCTTGAATTTACACATTCATATTCTCTTTTCTCCTTCCATAACTGATCATTTAACATTACTGCTACCCCTTCCTTTGCTCTAACTCTCTCAGATACTCCAGATTTAATCCCATTTATTTCCCCCCACTGAAACTCTCCTACCCCCTTCAGCTTTGTTTCGCTTAGGGCCAGGACATCCAACTTCTTTTCATTCATAACATCAGCAATCATCTGTTTCTTGTCATCCGCACTACATCCACGCACATTTAAGCAACCCAGTTTTATAAAGTTTTTCTTCTTCTCTTTTTTAGTAATTGTATACAGGAGAAGGGGTTACTAGCCCATTGCTCCCGGCATTTTAGTCGCCTCATACGACACGCATGGCTTACGGAGGAAAGATTCTTTTCCACTTCCCCATGGACAATAGAAGAAATAAAAAAGAACAAGAGCTATTTAGAAAAAGGAGAAAAACCTAGATGTATGTATATATATATATGCATGTGCGTGTCTGTGAAGTGTGACCAAAGTGTAAGTAGGAGTAGCAAGATATCCCTGTTATCTTAGCGTGTTTATGAGACAGAAAAAGAAACCAGCAATCCTACCATCATGCAAAACAGTTACAGGTTTTTGTTTCACAGTCATCTGGCAGGACGGTAGTACTTCCCTGGGTGGTTGCTGTCTACCAACCTACTACTGAGAGTAAAATGGAAGCCTGTAATTATTTTTCATGATGGTAGGATTGCTGGTGTCTTTTTTTTCTGTCTCATTAATGTGCAAGATTTCAGGTATATTTTGCTACTTTTGCTTACACTTAGGTCACACTACACTTCCATGTGCAAGCATATATATACACACACCCCTCTGGGTTTTCTTCTATTTTCTTACCAGTTCTTGTTCTTGTTTATTTCCTCTGATCTCCATGGGGAAGTGGAACAGAATTCTTCCTCTGTAAGCTATGTGTGTTGTAAGAGGTAACTCACATGCTGGGAGCAAGGGGCTAATAATCCCTTCTGTATACATTTCTAAAGTTAAAGAGCGAACCTTTAATTTTTTCCTTTTGGGCCACACTGCTTTGGTGGGATACAGCCGGTGGGTTGAAAGAAGAGGAATAAAATTTAAATTATGCTGGCATTGCAGTTCGGGGGTCATTTGAACTGTGATGTTAGTACACTTTGGCAAGACGGTAATTCAATGATATACGTCTTACGAGCCAATGTGTTTGATGTATATATACTCAAAAATTCTAGAGGTTTCAAATCAAGCTGGAGAAAGCTGGTAGTCCCACATGTGAGAGAATGGGTCTTTGGGGTCAGTGTGCACTATACAAAAAAAATCCTGCAGCAAGCAGTGCATAATGAGAAAAAAAAAACTCCAGACCGTTTTTGGATTAAAATGCCAACTCTGAGGAGTATTTTCCTATAGTTTTTATGGTTATATTCTCATTTTCTTAGTCACATTTGATAGAATGGAAAACATATTATAGAAATAGAGGTGATTTTGATTGGTTTTACTATAAAAGGACCTTCAAATGGAGCTCAAAGTAGGGGAAATGTTTAATTTTTGTCGATGTTCAAGAGTAAACAAATGATGTCGTCGTCCAATAAATGTTCAACTAGCCATTCTAATATGCAGTCATGAATGGGTTGACATTATTTATACAATTATTACAATATTGCAGTAGTCTGCATAACAGTAAATCTTCTATTTTTTGTTTGAATAAAAATTCAAAATAGAAAGCAAGAGTAATATCAGAGGGGCCTGGAGACATGACTGATGAACAAAGAAAATGTTATTTTAGAGCCAGGAATGTCTGCATTGTTCATTCTGGACCCTATTTTGAAATTGGCATATTTTTTAATTTGCATGAAATTGGCCAAATTGCCAATTTCTGACCACTTTATTGGGTAGTTGAAATCAGTAAATGGGCAGTTTCTTGTACTCAATCGATAGAACAAATGGAGTTCTAAAGAAATAGTTATGAGTTTGGTCAACTGGAACAATGGAATTAGCCAAAAATAGGGCTCTAAGTGGGCGAAATCGCCGATTCGTAAATATGGCCGAGGTCGCTAACTTCGCGAGAGCGTAATTCCATAAGTTTTCCATTAAATTCCATACTTTTGGTGTCATTACCATAGGGAAAAGATTCTCTATTATTTCGTAAGAATTTTTTTTTTTTTTTTTCAAATATTTTGCAACACCAGGAGACACCTCAGGATTTGAGGTTTTGACAGTCAAAGGGTTAATTCCTGAGAGCTCAACGTTAGGCGAAATTATCGTTAGGTGAATTAATTTTCCCCATAAGAAATAATGGATATCAAATTAATCCGTTCCTTACACCCCAAAGTATGAAAAAATAAATTTTTACCACATGAAATATATATTTTACTACACAAACAGAAGACGATATGCACAATTACTACTGTACTAAATAAAGAATACATGACACTTATCTTTATTGAAGATCTGGTGATGATTGATGGGATGGGAGGAGGGGAGATGGTGGAAGTTGTTATTGTTTGGAAGGGGAATCCCCTTCCATGAGGACTTGAGGTAGCAAGTCCTTTTCCGGGGTTACTTCCCTTCTTCTTTTAATGCCACTAGGACCAGCTTGAGAGTCACTGGACCTCTATTGCACAACGAATCTGTCCATAGAGCTCTGTGCCTCGTGTTCCTTTAACATTTTCCTAAAATGGGCCACAACATAGTCACTGTAAAAGTCACCAGCACATCTTGCAATAGCTGTGTTAGGATGATTTTCATCCATGGACGTTTGCACTTCAAGCCACTTTTCACACATTTCCTTAATATTTGAAGCAGGCAACTTCTTCAATTTCTCTCTCCCCTCCTCTGAAGCAGTTTCCTCAGGTCTGGCCTCTTGCTGTTGCAGATGCTCTTGCAGCTCATCAGTGGTTAGTTCTTCATCGTCCTCCTACAAAAACTCTTCCACATCCTCCTCACTAACATCCAACCCTAAGGACTTCCCCAGTGCCACAATAGATTCCACAACTTGCATAGGCTCCTGAGGGTTAGCCCCAAACCCTTCAAAATCTCTCTCTTCTACACATTCTGGCCACAATTTCCTCCAAGCAGAGTTCAAGGTCCTCTTAGTCACTCCATGCCAAGCCTTACCTATAAGGTTTACACAACTGAGGATACTAAAGTGATCTTTGTAAAACTCTCTTAGAGTCAATCAAGTGTCTGAGGTCACTTCAAAGCACTTTTGAAACATAGCTTTTGTGTAGAGTTTTTTGAAGTCTGAAATGACCTGCTGGTACATGGGCTGCAGGAGAGGAGTGGTATTAGGAGGCAAAAACTTGACCTTAATGAAGCTCATGTCCTCAGAAAGCCGCTCTGCCAAGTCTGAAGGATGACCAGGAGCATTGTCTAATACCAGGAGGCACTTAAGGTCCAATTTCTTTTCCAGGAGGTATTTTTTCACACTGGGGCCAAACATGTCGTGGAACCAGTCAAGGAAAATGTCTCTTGTGACCCATGCCTTACTGTTTGCCCTCCACATCACACACAATTTAGGCTTGTTGACACTGTTTTTCTTGAACACTGGGATTTTCCGAGTGATACACGAGTAAAGGCTTCACTTTGCAATCACCACTAGCATTACCACACAACAAAAGAGTAAGCCTGTCTTTCATAGGCTTGTGTCCTGGGAGTGTCTTTTCCTCCTGAGTAATGTAGGTCCTGTTTGGCATTTTCTTCCAAAACAGGCCTGTTTCATCACAATTAAACACTTGTTCAGGTTTCAATCCTTCAGCCTCTATGTACTCCTTGAATTCCTGCACATATCTTTCAGCCGCTTTGTGGTCCGAACTGGCAGCCTCACCATGCCTTATCACACTATGTATGCCACTACAATTCTTAAATCTCTCAAACCAACCTTTGCTGGCCTTAAATTCACTCACATCACCACTAGTTGCAGGCATTTTTCTAATTAAATCGTCATGCAACTTCCTAGCCTTTTCACATATGATCGCTTGAGAGATGCTATCTCCTGCTATCTGTTTTTCTGCATTTATGGATTTAGAAAAGGCATATGATAGAGTGGATAGGGGAGCAATGTGGCAGATGTTGCAAGTATATGGAATAGGTGGTAAGTTACTAAATGCTGTAAAGAGTTTTTATGAGGATAGTGAGGCTCAGATGATACTGTGCTTATGGGAGATTCTAAAGAAAAATTGCAAAGGTTAGTGGATGAGTTTGGGAGTGTGTGTAAAGGTAGAAAGTTGAAAGTGAACATAGAAAAGAGTAAGGTGATGAGGGTATCAAATGATTTAGATAAAGAAAAATTGGATATCAAATTGGGGAGGAGGAGTATGGAAGAAGTGAATGTTTTCAGATACTTGGGAGTTGACGTGTCGGCGGATGGATTTATGAAGGATGAGGTTAATCATAGAATTGATGAGGGAAAAAAGGTGAGTGGTGCGTTGAGGTATATGTGGAGTCAAAAAACGTTATCTATGGAGGCAAAGAAGGGAATGTATGAAAGTATAGTAGTACCAACACTCTTATATGGGTGTGAAGCTTGGGTTGTGAATGCAGCAGCGAGGAGGCGGTTGGAGGCAGTGGAGATGTCCTGTCTAAGGGCAATGTGTGGTGTAAATATTATGCAGAAAATTCGGAGTGTGGAAATTAGGAGAAGGTGTGGAGTTAATAAAAGTATTAGTCAGAGGGCTGAAGAGGGGTTGTTGAGGTGGTTTGGTCATTTAGAGAGAATGGATCAAAGTAGAATGACATGGAGAGCATTTAAATCTGTAGGAGAAGGAAGGCGGGGTAGGGGTCGTCCTCGAAAAGGTTGGAAGGAAGGGGTAAGGGAGGTTTTGTGGGCGAGGGGCTTGGACTTCCAGCAGGCGTGCATGAGCGTGTTCGATAGGAGTGAATGGAGACGAATGGTATTTGGGACCTGACGATCTGTTGGAGTGTGAGCAGGGTAATATTTAGTGAAGGGATTCAGGGAAACCGGTTATTTTTATATAGCCGGACTTGAGTCCTGGAAATGGGAAGTACAATGCCTGCACTCTAAAGGAGGGGTTTTGGGATATTAGCAGTTTGGAGGGATATGTTGTGTATCTTTATACGTATATGCTTCTAAACTGTTGTGTTCTGAGCACCTCTGCAAAAACAGTGATTATGTGTGAGTGAGGTGAAAGTGTTGAATGATGATGAAAGTATTTTCTTTTTGGGGATTTTCTTTCTTTTTGGGTCACCCTGCCTCGGTGGGAGACGGCCGACTTGTTGAAAAAAAAAAAAAAGTAAGTGAGGCCTGGAGACGGGATTAAGGAACAGAGGAAATGTTTTTGTAGTGCCAGGAATGTCTACATTGTTTATTCTGGACCCTATGTTCAAATTAGCATTTGTTGAATTTTGTATGAAATTGGCCAAATTACCGAATTCTGATCACTTTATTGGGTAGTTAAAATAAGTAAATGGGCAGTTTCTTGTACTCATTCGATAGAATAGAAGGAATTCTAGTGAAATAGCTATGAATTTGGTGGACTGGAACAATGGAATTGGCAAAAAATAAAGTGCAAAGTGGGCAAAATCACCAATATGCAAATATTCCCAAGAACACTAACTTTGCGAGAGCATAATTCTGTAAGTTTTCCGTCAAATTTTGTACTTTTGGTTTCATTACCTTTGGATAAAGATTCTCTATCATTTCATAAGATAAAATAATTTTTTTTTTAATTCTTTGATCCTGAGAGCAAGTTTGAGAGGTGGGGTTCATCACTGAAAAGATTTAGAAAATGGACGTCAGCACAGAGCAACTGCATGAGTCATGAATGGCAAGTCTAGCCTTACAAATCTTATTGAGAGCCAAACTGATAAGGATTAAGCATGAAAGAGAGGGATGATTTATCTCATACAGCCTCTCCTTACTTAATGACGGAGTTCCGTTCCGAAGACCACGTTGGTAAACATATTCGTTTGTAAACGAGCACTAATTTTAATGGATAAATGAACATTTAAATTGGTTTTACCTTTATTGAAGACTCATGTTGGCATATGGAAGATGGCAAGGAGAGGGAGAGGGGAAGGGAAGAGAGTTTATTGTTTGGAAGGGAAATCCCCTTCCATAAGGACTTCAGGTATTAAGTCTCTACCCGGGGTTACTTACCTTCTTTGTCTTTTACTGGCACTAGGACCAGCTTGAGAGTCACTGTACCCCTGTCACACAAAAAATCTGTCCAGAGAGGTCTGTTTCTGGTGCCTCTTTAAGGTTTACCTAAAATGGGACACGGCATTGTCATTGATGAGGACTTCCCGTACATCCTGGTGAGATCAACCACACGTACGCCACTTTCGTACTTTTCTACAAGTTCGTTGTTGAATTCTGTAATGTTTCTCACCTTCTTTATCAAAGGGGTGGCACTCAGAGTTTTCTTTGGCCCCATGGTGACTTATTTAGCAGTTGCACTTAATTAACCCCTTCAGGGTCCAAGGCCCAAATCTGAAGTGGTGCCCCAGTGTCCAAGAATTTTCCAAAAAAAAATTTGTTATTTTTTCTTATGAAATGGTAGAGAATCTTTTTGCGAAGGTAATAAAACAAAAAGTACGAAATTTGATGGAAAATTGACGAAATTATGCTCTCGCGAATTTTGATGTGTCAGCAATATTTACGAATCAGCGATTTTGCCGACTTTGACTTCCATTTTAGGCCAATTACATCATTCCAGTCAACCAAATTCTTAGCTATATTACTAGTATTACTTCTATTCTATCGATTGAGCACAAGAAATCGCCAAGTCAACTGTTTCAACTACAAAATAAAGTGATCGGAAATTGGTAATTTGGCCAATTTAACACAAAGTTCAAAATATTCCAATTTCAAAATAGCATCCAGAATAAACAATGTAGGCATTCCTGGCACTAAACTAACATTTCCTCGGTTCATTAGTTACATTTTGAGGCTTTACAAATAAATCCCATTTTTATTTTTTATTTACATAATGAATTTTTATTCACACCAAAAAATAGAAGATTTACTGTTATGCAATATTGTAATAATTGTATAAATATCATCACCACATTTGTGAATGTGTATTAGATCCACCAGCTGGCGTGTATTAGACGTGTGAGGTCGTTTGTTTACTCTTGAACATCGACAAAAATTTAACGTTTCCGCTACTTTGAGCTCAATTTCAAGCCATTTCCAGTGCTAAAACCAATCAAAATCATCTCTATTTCTGTAATATGTCTTCCATTCTATCAAATGAGACCAAGAAATTGCAAATACAACTATAAAAAACATACGAAAAACACTGCAAAGTTGCTGGTTTAATCGAAAATCTTGGTTTCAGTTTTTTCTCTCATTATACACAGTGTGCTGCAGGATTTGTTTTATGTGGTGCACACATACCACATAGATGTATTCTCTCATATCTAGGCCCAAGTGTACCACTCACAGTTTATCAGAGTGGGCTGAGCTCATGACGTAGATCTAAAGTTTGGACACTGAACGCAAAGCCGTAGATCTACGGGACAGACCCTGAAAGGGTTAACAAGCACAAACAACAATCTGTTATTACGAAATGTTTCGTTTGAACGCTCAGGGTAATGTTCACTCAACAAGAAACAAAGCCATACTGACTCAGAATGCGTGCATGGGATGCTTTGTGTGGGCATGGGTGCATTGACATGTTTGGTACGGTGGACGAAAACCAAGCTGACGAGCGAAAACTGGTACAGTATTTTGACCAAAAAAGTCGTCAAAAACCAAATTCAAAGAAAGCCAAGGTTCCACTATAGAGAAAATCAGCTCTAATATACATTATTTAGGTATGCATAAGTCCAAGTCGTCAGTAAACAAGTACGTATGTTGCTAAGTGAGGAGAGGCTGTATTTGAAAACTGCAGGAAAGCCTTTGGCACAGAAGTATGATAGACAAACTGGAAATGTAGACTTGAGTGACAGGCATAATGCCATCATCGATTAAAAATCTCTAAAAAGATAAAGATGACCTAAGTTTTAATTCAATGTTCTTTACTATTTCTAGTACTGTAATTTAGGTATATATGATTTACTAGGGAAAGATTGATTCTTCAATATCATTATTTATGTATGGTGTAGAATAAGGAAAGTAAAAGACAACTGAATGATAAGTGCAAGCTGCAGGATTTGTCAAGTAAGTGGCTGCTACTATGGTTGAATCCCAGCTAGAGCATAGTAATGAATTTGGGCACTAGGGAAAGTAGACATTGTGTACAAACCTAATAACGTCAGCTGCATATGTTAGAGTAGCAAGCATAAGAAAAGTTTTTAGGAACCTGAATGAAGGATATTTCAAATAACTTTTCCTTGTTTATGTAAGATCAATCTTGAAGCATGTAGTGCACTCTTAGGGCTCTCAATTACCCATGCATTAGATGAGCCTAAAGGAAGTTCATTGGTTTGTTACCTCATTGGTGCCACAACTAAGAGGCAAGAGCTTAGGAAAGAATACATGTACATAAATTTTATCTAATGCTAGCCAGGAACATTCTACATATCGTTAATGTAGTTTTTAAAGTTGCTGTGGTCTAAAAGAATACAAAAAGTAAAAATGAATGTAGAGCAATAACTATATAAATTACCAAAAACTAATAGTCATCAACTTTACCAAGGTTGCTATCACCAAGATTGTACACAGTCTGTGTAATTAGGGTATGTCACTTGATTGGTTGTTGTTGCATCTGCACAGGGTTGAAGCTTAGAGGGAACACTCTATGTGAGGGTCCTGGAT
>NW_027197104.1:57500-67500 GCF_038502225.1 Cherax quadricarinatus | reverse complement strand
GAAGAGTACAAGAGGGTGTTCCTAGACAGAGACAGAACAAAATCAGAACGACAGCAGCTGAGGGAGAGGACAAAAAAGCGAAAGGAGCTAGGAAAAGAGACAAGGATGGAACCAGCAGAGGTCAGTCAGAGCAGAACAGAACAGCAAGGGCAAGCACACACACAACTATTCTCAGAACCATACAACCTATCACACCATCCCAACACACACTACAATCCACACCCACAGCCTCAACCCAACACACAAGGCTGGACTTAGTATTCACCTTCAGTAGTGCAGATATCGAGGACATCACATATGAAAGACCCCTTGGGGCCAGTGACCATGTGGTTTTAAGCTTCGAATACACAGTAGAGCTACAAGTGGAGGGAGAAGCAGGAAGGCCAGGACGAATGAAGCCAAACTACAAGAAAGGGGACTACACAGGAATGAGGAAATACCTGAACGGGGTTCAGTGGGACAGAGAACTGGCAGGGAAGCCAGTTAATGAGATGATGGAATATGTAGCAACAAAATGCAAGGAGGCTGAGGAGAGGTTTGTACCCAAGGGTAACAGGATTAATGAAAAAGCCAGGATGAGCCCATGGTTTACCCAAAGGTGCAGGGAGGCAAAAACCAAGTGTGCTAGGGAATGGAAGAAATATAGAAGGCAAAGGACCCAGGAGAATAAGGAGAACAGTCGTAGAGCCAGAAACGAATATGCACAGATAAGAAGGGAGGCCCAAAGACAATATGAAAATGACATAGCAGCGAAAGCCAAATCTGACCCGAAACTGTTGTACAGCCACATCAGGAGGAAAACAACAGTCAAGGACCAGGTAATCAGGCTAAGGAAGGAAGGAGGAGAGACAACAAGAAATGACCGTGAAGTATGTGAAGAACTCAACAAGAGATTCAAAGAAGTGTTCACAGAGGAGACAGAAGGGACTCCAGAAAGACGGAGAGGTGGGGCACACCACCAAGTGCTGGACACAGTGCACACAACCGAGGAAGAAGTGAAGAGGCTTCTGAGTGAGCTAGATACCTCAAAGGCAATGGGGCCAGATAACATCTCCCCATGGGTATTGAGAGAGGGAGCAGAGGCGCTATGTGTACCCCTAACAACAATATTCAATACATCTATCGAAACAGGGAGATTGCCTGAGGCATGGAAGACAGCAAATGTAGTCCCAATCTTTAAAAAAGGAGACAGACATGAAGCATTAAACTACAGACCAGTGTCACTGACATGTATAGTATGCAAAATCATGGAGAAGATTATCAGGAGAAGAGTGGTGGAACACCTAGAAAGGAATGATCTCATCAACAGCAGCCAACATGGTTTCAGGGACGGGAAATCCTGTGTCACAAACCTACTGGAGTTCTATGACATGGTGACAGCAGTAAGACAAGAGAGAGAGGGGTGGGTGGATTGCATTTTCTTGGACTGCAAGAAGGCGTTTGACACAGTTCCACACAAGAGATTGGTGCAAAAACTGGAGGACCAAGCAGGGATAACAGGGAAGGCACTACAATGGATCAGGGAATACTTGTCAGGAAGACAGCAGCGAGTCATGGTACGTGGCGAGGTGTCAGAGTGGGCACCTGTGACCAGCGGGGTCCCGCAGGGGTCAGTCCTAGGACCAGTGCTGTTTCTGGTATTTGTGAACGACATGACGGAAGGAATAGACTCTGAGGTGTCCCTGTTTGCAGATGACGTGAAGTTGATGAGAAGAATACACTCGATCGAAGACCAGGCAGAACTACAAAGGGATCTGGACAGGCTGCAGACCTGGTCCAGCAATTGGCTCCTGGAGTTCAATCCCACCAAGTGCAAAGTCATGAAGATTGGGGAAGGGCAAAGAAGGCCGCAGACGGAGTACAGTCTAGGGGGTCAGAGACTACAAACCTCACTCAAGGAAAAAGATCTTGGGGTGAGTATAACACCAGGCACATCTCCTGAAGCGCACATCAACCAAATAACTGCTGCAGCATATGGGCGCCTAGCAAACCTCAGAACAGCATTCCGACATCTTAATAAGGAATCATTCAGGACCCTGTACACCGTGTATGTTAGGCCCATATTGGAGTATGGGGCACCAGTTTGGAACCCACACCTAGCCAAGCACGTGAAGAAACTAGAGAAAGTGCAAAGGTTTGCAACAAGACTAGTCCCAGAGCTAAGAGGTATGTCCTACGAGGAGAGGTTAAGGGAAATCAACCTGACGACACTGGAGGACAGGAGAGATAGGGGGGACATGATAACGACATACAAAATACTGAGAGGAATTGACAAGGTGGACAATGACAGGATGTTCCAGAGATTGGACACAGTAACAAGGGGACACAGTTGGAAGCTGAAGACACAGATGAATCACAGGGATGTTAGGAAGTATTTCTTCAGCCACAGAGTAGTCAGTAAGTGGAATAGTTTGGGAAGCGATGTAGTGGAGGCAGGATCCATACATAGCTTTAAGCAGAGGTATGATAAAGCTCACGGCTCAGGGAGAGTGACCTAGTAGCGATCAGTGAAGGGGCGGGGCCAGGAGCTCGGACTCGACCCCCGCAACCTCAACTAGGTGAGTACAACTAGGTGAGTACACACACACACACACACACACACACACACACACACACACACATACACACACATACACACACACATACATACACACACACACACACACACACACACACACACACATACACACACACACACACACATACACACACACACACACACACACACACACACACACACACACACACACATACACACACACACATACACACACACACATACACACACACACACACACACACACACACACACACACACACACACACACACACACATACACACACACACACACACACACACACACATACACACACACACACACACACACACACACATACACACACACACACACACACACACACACACACACACACACACACACACACACACACACACATACACACACACACATACACACACACACATACACACACACACACACACACACACACACACACACACACACACACACACACACACACACACACACACACACACACACATACACACACACACATACACACACACACACACACACACACACACACACACACACACACACACACACACACACACACACACACACACACACACACACACACACACACACACACAGGTAAGACGGGAGGCCCACAGGCAATGTGAGAATGACATAGCAGTGAAGGCCAAATCTGACCCAAAGCTGTTGTACAGCCACATCAGAAGGAAAACAACAGTCAAGGACCAGGTAATCAGGCTGAGGAACGAAGGAGGGAAGTTCACAAAAAGTGACCACGAGGTATGTGAGGAACTCAGCATGAGATTCAAAGAAGTGTTCACAGAGGAGACAGAAGGGCCTACAAAAAGGCAGAGAGGTGGGTACAAAATCAAGTGTTGGACACAACACATACAACCGAGGAAGAAGTGAAGAGGCTGTTAAGCGAGCTAGATATCTCAAAGGCGATGGGGCCAGATACCATCTCTCCATCGGTCTTGAGAGAGGGAGCAGAGGAGCTTTTTATGTACCACTAACAACAATCTTCAACTCATTTATTGAAACAGGGCGACTACCGGAAGTATCGAAAAAGCATATGTAATCCTAATTTTTAAAACAAGAATCAGACACGACGGATTAAACTACTGACCAGTGTCACTGACATGTTAGTACATAAGGTCATGGAGAAAATTATCAGGAGAAGAGTGGTGGAGCACTTAGGAAGGAATCAGCTTATCAACAGCAGTCAACATGGTTTCAGGGACGGGAAATCCTGTGTCACAAACCTTCTGGAGTTCTATGACAGTGTGACGGCTGTAAGGCAAACGATTGAGGGGTGGGTAGATTGCATTTTCTTGTACTGTAAGAAGGCGTTTGACACAGTTCCACACAAGAGATTAGTACAAAAAGTAGAGGACCAGGCTGGGATAGCAGGGAAGGCACTGCAGTAGATCATTGGATATCTGTCAGGTAGACGACAGCGAGTCATGGTACATGGCAAGGTGTCAGAGTAGGCGCCTGTAACGAGCGGGGTGCCACAGGGATCAGTCCTTGGTCAGGTGCTGTTTCTGTTATTTTTGAACGACATGATAGAAGGAATAGAATCCAAAATGTCTTTGTTGAGAAATGGTTTCAAGCTAACCCAGAGTTTAAATAGCTTGATAGACAGTTTTTGCCTACATAGACGTCCCTGCAGGCGAGGTCTTGAGAAGCTGTCGTAGCCACTTCTTAACAGGCTGTAAAGGAAATATTTTATGGAATAAATTACCCCTAGGGGGTATTATATCAGCATATTTTATTAACTGACTGCTGACTGGAAAACTTACTTATGTGGACTCAAAAGTCCGCACCTCACTGCCGACTATAGGTTGATTACAAACTCCTTGCGACACAAGAACTGCTCAGTCCCCTGTATAACAAGATAATTTGTAACTTACCTTGCTCTTGTAGCGTGAGCTGTGGTGTTCTTTACATCTTCGACAGGTATCGGTGACTTGATAGAAACTGAAGTGCCCTTGGATGTCCACGTCTTCCATAGTCTAGGAATACACACACTGGTACACTATGTTCCAACAGCTTAAGCTTTGCTTGTGCTGTTGAACCATATAAGGATCATGTTCCAGATCTTAGCCATCAGAGCAGTTTCAAGACAATCCATTTAGTCTCCCAATGCCACAGCTTCATGGCCTGCTTCGGGTGTTTTCTCCAAGTCACTTTCAATATCTCTGAGGGCATTTTGAATAGAGTTGTATCCATGTACAAGGGCTTCAGTAGATTCAGCTTTTGTTGACCAAAGCGTGCCTGAAAGAGACTCCACAGCTAGTGCTCTTTTCTTTCCTTCCAAAGACTTCATTAGATTTACCCATCTGTGTGTTGATGCAGGAAAAAAAAAGGTGTACAAGCTATGTATAAAGCCAAAATAACCAACAGCTTCCACACGGCAAGAGGCAGCAGCCTGTCCTACAAGATTCAGTGAGTTAGCAGCATAGAGAATAAAAACTGCTGCTGAGATCTTATTTTTAAGTCTGGTCTGCGTTCCTGTGTAGCAACCGAACATATTATTGGCATTATCGTAGGAATGCCCTCTGCAGTCTTCAAAATTAATACCTTCTTTTTCTCGAAATTCTAGCAGAGATGTAGACAGCACTTCAGCCTTGTGAGAGTCAGTCTGCAGGAAAGTTAAAAATCTTTTTACCGGCTTTCCAGAAACGACACATAGCACGATCACTGTTAGCCGGTCAACATGAGCTAGGCTTGGTGTTGAATCAATTGAAACTGAGAAGTACTTTGCAGTTTAAGCTGTCACAATATAATTCCTAACATATTTCGTCATCAGCAGAATTTTTTTTTTGTAAATTGTTGATAAATATGTCTGCTTACCACTTTCAGGAATGCCAGGTTCTTAAAAGTGTCCCATCAGAAATGGATCAAATTTTGCTATAAGTTCCATGATTCCTAAAAAGTTCCCATTATGCTTGGATCCGATGATCTCTTCACTACCCCTAAATGTCAGGTCTCTCTCAGCTAAAATGACTGTCATTGCCATAACACGGTGCGTTACTTCAGACCAGTATTGTTGTTTTCATGCTCTTGTCTCTTCAACTGCCTATCAACATGAGAGGAGTCCTTACATCGAAGATTAAACTTTAGCATAGAATTTCGGTGACCCTGACTTTTTTCATGAATTTTCATTTTGTCCACCCTCTTTTTCCAGTCATTAAAGCCATCCTTGCTGGGAAACCTGTCATATCAGCTGGTCATCAGAGTACAATAAAAGCAATGAACAGTACCCTTTCATGGGCTCTATAGGAGCCACTTTCTCAAATGCTGTTCACCATTGTCGTGAATAGAGAAAATATGAAATTCTTGAAATGACGACAATGCCTGTCCAGCTTACCCTGACCTGACTAATAATAGCGTCGAGATTTTGGGTAAGAGTCGGAATCATTTTTGCTTTGATATATGGTGGCAGTTGACCAAAAGGACACATGCTGTTCTCTGACAGGAAACCACATGTCTGGGTCTGAATCACATGTTGGTACTTCGCCGTCCATGTCTACAGAAGTATCTGTAGAATGTGGTTGTGGTGATTCATCACCATTAATATCTGGATTTGGTATATTCTTTTTATTTTCTGAAGATGTACTTGGGAATGCGGGTTGGTCCACAGAAGAAACATCATCTAACAAGGATACTGGTTCTTTCATTAGTAGCTTCTATGTTTTCCAATTTGAAAGGAGAGTAAATTTCTGTAACGCATTTTGTCTTTGCCTTTGCATTTCTTTCACTTGATTCTTTGAAAATCTTTCTTTTCTGAGCACCTGACAACTGAATTTTCCGTGGCATACTGCGGTCTTCTGAAAAAACAAATATTCAGATTTTTTGGCATTTAATGACATATACATATGTGTGTGGGTGTGCGTGTACTCACCTATTTGAGGTTGCTCCTGGCCCCGCCTCTTCACTGGTCGCTACTAGGTCACTCTCCCTGAACCGTGAACTTTATCATACCTCTGCTTAAAGCTATGTATGGATCCTGCCTCCACTACATCGCTTCCCAAACTATTCCACTTCCTGACAACTCTGTTGCTGAAGAAATACTTCCTAACATACCTGTGATTCATTTGTGTCTTCAACTTCTAGCAGTGTCCCCTTGAATGTACTCTCCTAATTGTGGTTGCAGGGGTCGAGACTCAGCTCCTGGCCCCGCCAGGAGCTGAGTGTGTGTGTTTGTGTGTGTGCATATGTGTGTGTGTGTGTGTGTGTGTGTGTGTGTGTGTGTGTGTGTGTGTGTGTGTGTGTGTGTGTGTGTGTGTGTGTGTGTGTGTGTGTGTGTGTGTGTGTATGTGTGGGAGTGTGTTTGTGGATGTGTAAAAGGTAACTGCAAAATGATGATATATTGCAAACCTTTGTGAGCAACACACAGATCTAAAACATGGACTCCACTGCCCCTCACCAATCCCTAGCACTAAAAGTGGTCGACGAACAGACACATATATAGCCACAGACCACCAATTCAATTGTTGGTTATTGACCTCTACATTGACTCTAACAAGAAATAGCCCTTCTGAGTTCGACATAGCCAATCAAAGCAATACATTCAATAGCTACCTCACACACACAAACACAGATACACGCACACCCACACACACACATTTACGTGTTCACCCTGTTCACCTCCGACCTCATGGTCTGGTCATTTACCTCTAAACTGATGCTAACCAGAAATAGTTAAGTTAAGTCAAGTTATTCAAAGGGAGAGGGGGTAGGGGGCACCCTTTCTTTCTATTTTCTGATGCCCCCACACACTTTATTTGTTAATTCCTTTTAATAATTAAACTAAGTTTTTTATTATTACGTTTTGTTACAAAGGAGGTCCTTTGTCTGGGGGTCCCTCTGCCAGGGGAGCCTGGGACAGTTGCCCCATTTGCCCCCTTATAAATCTGGCCCTGATTGGTATAGTTATGCTCTCATGCATTCCTCTCTTTGCTTCCATGGATAGCATTCTTTGTCTCCACAGACTCCTCTGTGCACCACTCACCTTTTTTCCCCTGATCAATTCTATGATTCACCTCATCTTTCATAGACAGATCTTCTGACCAGTCTACTTCCAAATATCTGAACACATTCACTTCCTCTATACTCCCTCCCTCCCTCCAATTTCTATTCCAATTTTGTCATTACCTAATATTTGTGTTATCTTCATTACGTTATTCATTCCAATGTTCATTTTTAATTTCCTTATTTTACACACCCTACCAAATACGTCCAAACTCTGCAACTTCTCTACCTCCTATTTCATATATCTACAACATCTTCCACATTGCCCCCCTTCATATCAACCTTATCATATGCTTTTTCCAAATCCACATATGTCACAAAAACCTCTTTACCCTTATTTAAATACTGTTCACCTATATGTTTCACTGTAAACACTTGGTCTTCACTTCCAATACCTTTCCTAAAGCCTCCTTATTCATGTGCAATTCTGCTTTCTTTCTTACCCCTAATTCTTTCAGTAAAAAATCTACCATACACTTTACCAGGTATACTCAACAGGCTAATTCCCCTATAATTTTTACACTCTTTTGTTCCCTTTGCTTTTATACAAAGGAACTATGCATGCTTTCTTCTAGTTCCTAGGTACCTTACCCTCTTCAATAAACTTATTAAAGTAAAGCATTAACCACTCTAAAACTATATCCCCACCTCCTTTAGCGTCTCAGTCTTTATCCCATCAATCCCAGCTGCTTTACCGCTTTCGTTCTACCCACTGCCTCCAGTACCCTCCCCTCCACACACACACACTCATTACTGGCCCTTCTTTACTCCTACAAGACGTTATTCTTCCCTGTCCAGTGAACGATATCACAGTTTTCTTATTTTCATGAACATTCAACAGCTCCTCAAAATACTTCTTCCATGTTTCCAATACCTCTAATTCTCCATCCAATAACTCTTGTCTCCTGTTTCTAACTGTCAAATCCATTCGCTTCCTTGGCTTTCTCAACTTACATAATCTCACTCCAAATTTTTTTCTTAGTCTCAAAAAAATTTGTTGATAGCATCTCACGCACTCTCTCATTTTCTCTCCTGTTACATTCCTTCACCACTGACTTAACTTCTGTTTTCTCTCCTTATATTCCTCTCTCCTTGTATCGCTTCTATTTAGTAAAAAAACTCTCATATACTAAGTATTTCTCATTTACTTCTCTGTTTACCTCATCATTCCACCAGCCGCTCTTCTTCCCTCCTGCACTTACTTTCCCGTAAACTTAAACTTCTGCTGAACAGTCTATCACTACATTCTTAAATCTACTCCATACCTCTTCAACCTTATTGTATATACGTACTCTCACTAGTCTATCCTTCTTCCAATAGTTGTTTATATCTTACCGCCTACTGTTTCCTCCTTACTGTCTCTTGCTGATTCCATTCTCTTTGTATCCCATTTACATTTTACTCTCGCTGTACTTACACCTAAGAAGTGTTCTGATTTATCTGTGGCCCTTTTATAAACATGCAGATCTAGAGGTCTACTCAGTCTTTTATCTACCAATACCTAGTCTAACAACTAATGTCATTACACCCTGTACCATATCTTGTATATTTATTGATTTGCATCACCTGCAAACTTATTCATATATTTTTTATTCTTTTTGATAAAATATTTATGTAAATTAGAAACATTACTGAGGAACGTACAGTCTGACCAATCATTTATTTTCTGTTCAGTTTCCGTAAATGTCATAATAACTTAAGAAAAATATATATGTGAATGTGCAGATAGAAAACCAAATTATTTACCTCTTAGTATTCTCTAAGTGTTGAATAAAATTTACTCAAATGTTTTTTTTTTACAATAATTTTACAAGACTTGTTAATGCAACTGGCCCCTAGTGTAAAGTGTCTTTCCTCTCCCCTTTTTTTTCAAATAACTGCTTCATGTGTGTTCCCTTCCAAATGTTTCCTAATTTACTTTCCTGTTGTGAAACCCTAGAAATTTGCAAAAGTTAATAACATAACTCATCTGCACAATATTTTAAAACCTAAACTATTATCCCAGCTGGTCATTTAACATTTTTCTTATCTAGTAACAAATACTTCACTTCACATTTATTTCATAATTTTCTCACTCATCTGTCTGGGACTTGAATCTCATTCATGGAAAATATCTTTTGTGAACAAACACTGCAACTTTCTATTAGATACTTCTCACATTTTCACCTCTGCCTCAGTGATTCTGTCATCTTCATTTATTTTTCTTAATTTGTCTTTAACACGTAGTTTCCTCTTCAAAAATTTGCTCTTATCTATTATTTCATTTTCAAAAATTTTTTTATAGCTTACCAAAACCTTCAATAAAATCATACTTTATTATTTCACCTTTTTAGCCAATTTGAAATCACCTGTTCAGTCCCACGTCCATATATACCACAGAACATTTTGTATGTATTATTTATATC
>NW_027197104.1:10000-52500 GCF_038502225.1 Cherax quadricarinatus | reverse complement strand
CTCTTCCTAGCCTCTTTCGTTTCTGTGCCCTCTCCCAGAACTGCTGTCATTCTGTTCTTTTTTGTCTCGGTCTAGGAACACCTTCTTGTATGTTTATGATTCCTTCAGCCGTGGTTTCTCCTGCAGGATCCTGTTCTGCACCATTCCTGTCTTGAAAATCACTTTGACCAGCCAATTTCTCCCCTTCAAGTACCCCCCTATTCTCTGAAAATTTACTATCCCAGTCATATCCTCCTTGCCTATTTCTTTGATGATGTTTTCAATCTCCTGTTTTTCTTCCTACCGTCTTCCATTGAGTGTCATCCCCTCACTCTCCTGAAGCCCATGAATAAACAGTAACTTCTCCCACTCCTCCTCCCATTGCCTTTCCCTCTGTGTCACTGGATCCTGTCTCCCTTATATTTTCTGTAAGTCTTGGTGGCATGGTCGTGCCTCAGCATTGGACTTATCACTCTCTCCACCTTCTCCCACCTCCTTTACTGCTGTCCCTGTTCCCAACAGCTGTCCCACTTCATTCCTGGCCCTGCTTGGTGAGTGTTATGTTTGGGATAGAGGAATAAAGGAGGTGTCTGTTTGTGTGTGTGCATGAGTGTGTGTGTGTGTGTGTGTGTGTGTGTGTGTGTGTGTGTGTGTGTGTGTGTGTGTGTGTGTGTGCGCGTGTGTGCACGCGCGTTTGTCTTAATCTTTGAAATAGAAAGGGAGGGGTCACTGCATCACTCTAGCCTACGTTATTCTTTTGAAGATTATAGAAATATTTCTCACTCTATTCCTTATTAATATATACTAAGATTTACTACTATAATACTTGTTGGTGTCAACGCTACCCCTACCTCCTGGCACAGAAAGTTAGGGAGAGAGTGATGCTATAGCACACAACCAGCAGGACGAGACACTGAGACTTTAGACGCCAACATATATCGCACCCACACATAGGCAAGTGAAGTCGTCTGCACAAATGGAGGCTCCTGGTGGCGGGGTCTATGAACTCTTTCAGTTTGTAACTCCCTCCGTAGGGTTTATCACGCATTCAGGTTTTTATTTTTGTATTTTGGTATTTTGGTATACACTCTTTTTTTCTTTAGTATTACGGTTATAACAAATCTAACGATAGTAACTGTAGTCACAACACCAACTGCTGGTGATAATAACTGCTAATAATAACTTAAGACAGCCGCTAGAACGTGTGTGTGTATGTGTGTGTACTCACCTATTTGTTGTTGCAGGGATCGATTCATAGCTCCTGGTCCCGCCTTTTCACTGATCGCTACTAGGTCCTCTCCTCCCTGCTCCATGAGCTTTTTCAAACTTCGTCTTCAAACTATGAATGGTTCCTGCCTCCACTACATCACTTTCTAAGCTGTTCCACTTCCTGACAACTCTATGAGTGAAGAAATGCTTCCTAACATCCCTTTGATTCATCAGTCTTCAACTTCTAATGGTGACCCGTTTGTTTCTGAGTCCCATCTCTGGAACATCCTGTCTTTGTCCACCTTCCTCACAGTATTTTATGTGTCGTTATCATCTCTCTCCTAACTTTTCTGTCTTCCAACGTCGTCAGGCCGATTTTCCTCTCTTCGTAGGACAATCCCCTTAGCTCTGGGACTAGTCAAATTTCTTGACGTTCTTGGTGCTGCATACTCCAATATGAGCCTGACGTACATGGTGTACAGAGTCTTGAACGATTCCTTATGGAGGTATCAGAACGGTATTCTTAGGTTTGCCACTTGCACATATGCTGCGGCAGTTATCTCGTTGATGTGCACCTCAGGAGGTGTGTTCAGTATTATATTACCCACAAGATCTTTTTCCTTGAGTGAAGTTTGCAGTCTTAAGTCTGCTGTCTTCTTTACCCTTCCTTGATCTTTATGACTTTGCATTCGGCGGGGTTAAATTCAAGGAGCTTGTTGCTGGACCAGGCTTGTAGCCTGTCCAAGTATCTTTGTAGTCCTGCCTAATTCTTAACCGATATAATTCTTCTCATTAACTTCACATCATCTGCAAACAGGGGCACGTCTGAGTCTATCCCATCCGTCACGTCATTCACATATACCAAAAACAGTACAGGTTCTAGGACTGACCCCTGTGACACTTCATCACGTACCATGACTCGTTGTTGCCTCCCTGTCAGATATTCTCCGATCCACTGCACTGCCTTTCCTGTTATGCATGCCTGGCCCTCTAGCTTTTGCATTAACCTCTTGTGAGGAACTGTGCCGAAAGCATTTTTGCAGTCTTTGAAAATGCAATCTATCCACCCATCTCTCTAGTGACTTACTTCTGTTACCATGTCATAAAACTCAAATAGGTTTGTGACACATGATTTTCCTTCGCTGAAATCGTGCTGGTTGTCGTTTATAAGCTTGCGTCTGTCAAGTTGTTTCACCACTCTCCTCCGGATAATCTTCTCCGTGACTGTGCATACTATACACGTCAATGGCACAGGTCTGTAGTTTAATGTCTCGTGTCTGCCCCCATTCTTAAAAACTGGGACTACATTTGCCATCTGCCATACCTCAGATAATTGCGGAGTTTCAGTAGATGTGTGGAAGATATCTATTAGTGGCACACACACAACACCTCTGCTCCCACGGAGAGATGGTGTTTGGTCCCACCGCCTTTGAAGTATCAAGTTCACGTAGCAGCTGCTTCACCTCCTCTGTTGTGTATATTTCATCCAGCACTTATTGGTGTATCCCGTTTTGGTGTACCTCCCAATTCTGACTTTTTGGAGTCCTTCCTGTCTCCATTCTAAATACTTCTTTAAATCTCATACTTCTTGGTTGTTTGTAAACTCATCACCTTCCTTCATCAGCTTGATTATCTGGTCATTGACTGTCGTCTTCCTCCTGATGTAGCTATACAACAGCTTCGGGTCAGACTTAACTTTCGATGCTGTCATTCTCGTATTGTCGCTGAGCCTCCCTTCTTATCTGTACATATTCGTTTCTGGCTCTTCGACTAATCTCTTTATTTTCCTGGGTCCTTTGTCTTCTGTACATTTTCTATTCTGTCGTGCACTTAGTTTTTGCCTCCCTACGCTTTGGGGTGAACCAAGGACTTGTTCTAGGCTTCCCATTGTTTCTGTTTCCCTTGGGATCAAACCTCTCCTCTGCCTTCTTGCATTTTGTTGTCACGTATTCCATCATTTCTTTTACTGGTTTTCCTGCCAATTCTCTTTCCCACTGTACGTTTTGCAAGAAGTTCTGCAAGCCTGTGTAGTCCCCTCTTTTGTAGCTTGGCTTCTCCCGTCCTATTCCTGCTACCCTCTCTACTTCTAGCTCAATTATATATTCAAAGCACAGAACCATATGATCACCAGCTTCAGTGGCCTTTTCAAATGCGATATCCTCGATGTCCGAACTACTTAAGGTGAATACTAGCTATTCTTGCTGGCTCATCCTCACCTCTCTCTCTGGTAATGTCTATAACATGTTGATGCATGAGGTTTTCCAGTACCACATCCATCATCTTGGCTCTCCATGTTTTGGGAGCTCTATGGGGCTCCAGGTTTTCCAGGCAATCTCCTTGTGATTGAAATCATCCATAACTAGTAACTTTGGCGGACCCATGTGAGCTCTGCTTGCCACCTCGGCTAGTGTGTGTACCATTGCTCTGTTGCTCTCTTCGTATTCGTCTCTTGGCCTCCTGCAGTTCTGAGGTGGGTTGTACATTACTGCAATTACCACCTTATGGCCCCGAGACTGGATTGTTCCTAATATGTAGTCCCTTTCGCCCATTCTATCCATTCCTTCTATTTCCTCAAATCCCTACCGGTTTTTAATGAGCAATGCAACTCCTCTCCCTCTGCTCCCTTTATCATTCCTCAGGATTTGATATCCGGGTGGAAAGATTACATCTGTTATCCTGGTGAGTTTCGTTTCTGTGAGTGCCAATATGACTGAGGATGTCTCCTTGATTCTTTCATACCACTCCTGTCATTTATCTGTTATTCCGTCTGCATTTGTTTACCAAACCTGCAACTTCTTTTCTGAAACTGTGGTCTAGGGGGTACTTTGGGGATGGGGAAGTGGGAGACCTTATGTGGAAGTGTGTGTGTGTGTGTGTGTGTGTGTGTGTGTGTGTGTGTGTGTGTGTGTGTGTGTGTGTGTGTGTGTGTGTGTGTGTGTGTGTGTGTGTGTGTGTGTGTGTGTGTGTGTGTGTGTGTGTGTGTGTGTGTGTGTGTGTGTGTGTGTTACCATTTTGTACTAGGCACATGTCGATTGGACACTAGGCCTGTTGTATTTGCGTGTGTGTGTGTGTGTGTGTGTGTGTGTGTGTGTGTGTGTGTGTGTGTGTGTGTGTGTGTGTGTGTGTGTATGTGTGTGTTTGTGTGTGTGTGTGTGTTTGTGTGTGTGTGTTTGTGTGTGTGTGTGTGTTTGTGTGAGTGTTAGTTACCATTTTGTCCTAGGCACCTGTCGATTAGACACTAGGCCTGTTGTATTTGCGAGTGTGTGTGCGTGCTGTGTGCTGTGCGTGTGTACTCACCTATTTGTACTCACCTATTTGTGGTTGCAGGGGTCGAGTCATAGCTCCTGGCCCCGCCTCTTCACTGATTGCTACTAGGTCCTCTCTCTCCCTGCTCCATGAGCTTTATCATACCTCGCCTTAAAACTATGTATGGTTCCCGCCTCCACTACTTCACTTTCTAGGCTATGTGTGTGTGTGTGTGTGTGTGTGTTTGTGTGTGTGTATGTGAGTGTGGGTGTGTGTGTGTGTGTGTGTGAGTGTGTGTGTGTGTGTGTGTGTGTGTGTGTGTGTGTGTGTCTGTGTGTGTGTGTTATCTTAATGTGTGTATGTTTGTATGTTTAAGTTTGAGGGAGGTGTGTGGGGGTGGATACTAGTAGTACTGGAGGCAGCTCAGTGGCTCCTCAAAGGATGCCGCCTTTTCACACCTAGGTGTTACTTCCGGTCTCCTCCCAAAAGGGCTGCGGCTGAGTGGCTCCCTTTTCACACCTATGTGCTAATGACCTTTTTTCACACCTATGTACTAATGACCTTTTTTCACGCCTATTTGCTAATGACCTTGACCCCGCCCACGACCCCCGCCCACGACCACCGCCCACGACCCCCGCCCGCGCCACCCACCCGCGCCCGCCCGTGCCCCCCACCCGCGCCCCCCACCCGCGCCCCCCACCCGCGCAACCCCGCGCCCCGTCGCGCCCGCCCTTCGCGCCCGCCCGCGCCTTCTGCTGCGCCTTCTGCAGCGTCGTCCGGATCGCCCCCGCCCCCCCCCGAATTTTTTTCCGATTTTTTTCGATTTTTTTTTTAATTTCATTTTATTGTGCTCTCCACTTCCTCGGATCAAGTTTTTTGGATTGCCCCTCATTCCACCCCTAACCTAACCGACCCACCACAAACTAAGATCAACACCCATATCCCACAACACCCCCAACCCACAATTTTTTCTCGTTTTAACTAATTTCATTAGAAAAGTCACAACAACCAACAACTTATAACCACTTTTCAGCATCTCTAGTTCGACAACATCACCCACAACCCTCAATTTTTTCTCGTTTCAACTAATTTCATCAGAAAAGTCACAACAACCCACAACTTATAATCACTTTTCAACAACTCTAGTTCGACAACAACACCCTCACACTCCAACCAACACCTCACAATTTTCACTCATAACCCCCAACTTTTCTCGTTTTAACTATTTCATCAGAAAAAGTCACCACAACACTTATAACCACCTTTTCGATATCTCTAATTCGACAACAACGCCCAAAATCCACAACACCCACATCCCACAACACCAACTTCCCACAACACCCACTTCCCACAATCCACAATTTCTTCACAAAATACAACACAAGTCTAGACATTTTTCTCGTTTTAACTATTTCATCAGAAAAAGTCACCACACCACTTATAAACACTTTTCAGCAACTCTAGTTCGACTACATTACCCACAACCCTCATCATTTACCAATTTATTCACATTTTTTTCCCCTTCTTTTTACTGAGTCTTAAATGTAATACACATTTCTCTTTACATTACTAAAATTCTAATAAAATCCTCTCCACACCCATATCCTTGTATCCACATAAATTGATATTATACTCGCATCAACTAATCTCACTACCCAACTATTGCGACATGTTTCAACACCCTCCATTCTTTTCCAGTATATCATACTTTTCAATTCTATAATTTCTTTTTAAAATATTCACACATTACCTTTATTTTCAGTAAAATCTCCCCATATTTCATTAAATTTCTAATACAACCCTCCCCATACCCCTCTCCATCTCACCCGCATTTCTACACATCCACTCACCCATCTCCCAACGCACCTCTTCTGAACACACAAAAATCACATTTCACATCCACAAATGCATCTCATCACCCATCTCAAATCCACTAAAAATCACTGTAACCAAGATATTCACAAAATTCTATAACCACCTAACACACACACACACACACACACACACACACACACACACACGCACACACACCTAACCTAACCTAACCTAACCTAACCTAACCTAACCTAACCAAACCTAACTTATCCTAACCTAACCTAACCTAACTTAACCTAACCTAACCTAACCTAACCTTGCCTAACCTAACCTAACCTATCCTATCCTAACCTAACCTAACCTAACCTAACTTAACCTAACCTAACCTAGCCTATCTTTACCTAACCTAACCTAACCTAACTGAACCTAGCCTAACCTATCCTAACCTATCCTAACTTATCCTAACCTAACCTATCTTAACCTAACCTAACCTAACCTAACCTAACCTAACCTAACCTAACTTATCCTAACCTAACCTAACCTAACTTAACCTAACCTAACCAAACCTATCCTAACCCAACCGTACCTAACATAACCTAAACTAACCTAACTTATCCTAACCTAACCTAACCTAACCTAACCTAACCTAACTCAAATCCACTAAAATCACTGTAACCAAGATATTCACAAAACTGTATGACCACCTAACACACACACACACACACACACACACATGGAACACTTCCAAAATACATTAGAGTACTCCAGAATTACTTTGAACGACTCCATTTTTGGATATTTCCAAATTAGTTTTGAAAACTTTATCTTAAAATCGTACATTATTTTCTTGTTGGTAAACACACTCAATGGTAGAAATATTTACTCGATTTCCGAACAGAAACACATTCCTCGCTCTGAGAGACTCCTTGAGCTTATATGGGTCACCCCAAAGTATTGCGTCATGATTTTTGTACACCCCTTCCCCCTCCGACGACACCATGTAATGCGGTTCACACCCAAGGTAGATTTAAGATAATCATCTACACACACACACACACACACACACACACACACACACACACACACACACACAAACATCACTTTACTTTGAACACCCTCTGCACATCATTTGAACACCTTCAAAAAAAAAAACACCATCAAACACCTCCGAATACTCCCAAATCACTACTGATTACTACCAAATCACCGTCAAAATCACCAGAAACTAAGTTTAACATCACTATCCAACATCCTTTTTATAGAAATCCCCTCAAATCACTATAACCAAGAACTCCCTCCCCATTTGACGCATAAAAAAAAAGCATGAACACAAACCTAATACGCAAACACTTAGTACATGATCACCATCAACTGAAAACATATCTTGTACACACACATAATCTAAGACAACCACCAACTACAATCACCCATGTTCACTTACCTCAAAAATCACTAATATCACAGAAAACACTCATTTTTATAAACATTTCACACACAAAAAAAATCATATTTGACAATATCTAAGCGCACTCACCTCACTACCACCAACACACGATGTCACACCTCACAGGACCGACGAGCTCACCTCCAGTGACGTCACACTCCCATTGTGTTACTTGGTGGTTGGTAACATCACACCCAACCCACCTTGTTTCAACCTGTTGTACCCTACCTAACTTAACCTAACCTATCCTAACTTAACCTAGCCTAACCTTACCTAACCTAACCTAACCGAACCTATCCTAACCTAGCCTAACCTAACCTAACCTAACCTAACCGAACCTATCCTAACCCAACCTAACCTAACCTAACCTAACCTAACCTAACCTAACCTAACCTAACCTAACCTAACCTAACCTAACTCAAATACACTAAAATCACTGTAATCATGATATTCACAAAACTCTATGACCACCTAACACACACACACACACACACACACACACACACACACACACACACACACACACACACACACACACACACACACACACACACACACACACACACACACACACACACACGCACACACACACCTCACTTTACTTTGAACACCTTCAAAACACTCTCATACATCATTTGAGACCACCTTTTCTCAATATCTCTCATCCACAACCTTTATCATCTCACTACAGAACAACCCCAAGATTACTTCGAACACTCTCATAAATCATTTGAATACTCACATAAACACCTTCGAACATTTCCAAACAACACTGAAGCACTTCCAAAATATCATTTTGATTACTCCCAAATAAGATTTATCATCTCTAATTTATCTACACTTACACATTTCCTTAACTGAAATTACTACACATCCATCATACTACTCCCTCAGTCTCCAGACTTTACAACATTAACACAAAAACTAACTCAGACACTTATGTCATGAGACATTACCATATCTAACACACTGACTAACTTTGAACCAACTCTGATCACCACTGATCTTCTTCAAAAAAATACTCTGCACATCATTTGAACACCTTCAAAAAACACCATCAAACACCTCCGAATACTCCCAAAACACTACTGATTACTACCAAATCACCGTCAAAATCACGATCACCATTTCCACATCACCCACATCTTATACATTTCATTCGCAAATTTAAGACATGAGACATACACACCAAATCTAAGACATTTCATACCGCATTTATGCTGCATATCACATTTCCTCATCCACATCATCCCTAAAACATCCTTCCTTATTCATTCCGTATATCTCCTAGAGCTGTTTTAACCCCGACGGGCCCATCACGACGTAGGAGCCAGAGCAACCATCACCACTCCAACACCACCTACTACACTCTGGCTCCTAATGTCATGATGGGCCCGTCGGGGTTAAAACAGCTCTAGGAGATATACGGAATGAATAAGGAAGGATGTTTTAGGGATGATGTGGATGAGGAAATGTGATATGCAGCATAAATGCGGTATGAAATGTCTTAGATTTGGTGTGTATGTCTCATGTCTTAAATTTGCGAATGAAATGTATAAGATGTGGGTGATGTGGAAATGGTGATCGTGATTTTGACGGTGATTTGGTAGTAATCAGTAGTGTTTTGGGAGTATTCGGAGGTGTTTGATGGTGTTTTTTGAAGGTGTTCAAATGATGTGCAGAGTATTTTTTTGAAGAAGATCAGTGGTGATCAGAGTTGGTTCAAAGTTAGTCAGTGTGTTAGATATGGTAATGTCTCATGACATAAGTGTCTGAGTTAGTTTTTGTGTTAATGTTGTAAAGTCTGGAGACTGAGGGAGTAGTATGGTGGATGTGTTGTAATTTCAGTTAATGAAATGTGTAAGTGTAGATAAATTAGAGATGATAAATCTTATTTGGGAGTAATCAAAATGATATTTTGGAAGTGCTTCAGTGTTGTTTGGAAATGTTCGAAGGTGTTTATGTGAGTATTCAAATGATTTATGAGAGTGTTCGAAGTAATCTTGGGGTTGTTCTGTAGTGAGATGATAAAGGTTGTGGATGAGAGATATTGAGAAAAGGTGGTCTCAAATGATGTATGAGAGTGTTTTGAAGGTGTTCAAAGTAAAGTGAGGTGTGTGTGTGCGTGTGTGCGTGTGTGTGTGTGTGTGTGTGTGTGTGTGTGTGTGTGTGTGTGTGTGTGTGTGTGTGTGTGTGTGTGTGTGTGTGTGTGTGTGTGTGTGTGTGTGTGTGTTAGGTGGTCATAGAGTTTTGTGAATATCATGATTACAGTGATTTTAGTGTATTTGAGTTAGGTTAGGTTAGGTTAGGTTAGGTTAGGTTAGGTTAGGTTAGGTTAGGTTAGGTTAGGTAAGGTTAGGATAGGTTGGGTTAGGTTAGGTTAGGTTAGGTTAGGTTAGGTTAGGATAGGTTCGGTTAGGTTAGGTTAGGTAAGGTTAGGCTAGGTTAGGTTAGGATAGGTTAGGTTAAGTTAGGTAGGGTACAACAGGTTGAAACAAGGTGGGTTGGGTGTGATGTTACCAACCACCAAGTAACACAATGGGAGTGTGACGTCACTGGAGGTGAGCTCGTCGGTCCTGTGAGGTGTGACATCGTGTGTTGGTGGTAGTGAGGTGAGTGCGCTTAGATATTGTCAAATATGATTTTTTTTTGTGTGAAATGTTTATAAAAATGAGTGTTTTCTGTGATATTAGTGATTTTTGAGGTAAGTGAACATGGGTGATTGTAGTTGGTGGTTGTCTTAGATTATGTGTGTGTACAAGATATGTTTTCAGTTGATGGTGATCATGTACTAAGTGTTTGCGTATTAGGTTTGTGTTCATGCTTTTTTTTTATGCGTCAAATGGGGAGGGAGTTCTTGGTTATAGTGATTTGAGGGGATTTCTATAAAAAGGATGTTGGATAGTGATGTTAAACTTAGTTTCTGGTGATTTTGACGGTGATTTGGTAGTAATCAGTAGTGATTTGGGAGTATTCGGAGGTGTTTGATGTTTTTTTTTTTGAAGGTGTTCAAATGATCTGCAGAGGGTGTTCAAAGTAAAGTGATGTGTGTGTGTGTGTGTGTGTGTGTGTGTGTGTGTGTGTGTGTGTGTGTGTGTGTAGATGATTATCTTAAATCTACCTTGGGTGTGAACCGCATTACATGGTGTCGTCGGAGGGGGAAGGGGTGTACAAAAATCATGACGCAATACTTTGAGGTGACCCATATAAGCTCAAGGAGTCTCTCAGAGCGAGGAATGTGTTTCTGTTCGGAAATCGAGTAAATATTTCTACCATTGAGTGTGTTTACCAACAAGAAAATAATGTACGATTTTAAGATAAAGTTTTCAAAACTAATTTGGAAATATCCAAAAATGGAGTCGTTCAAAGTAATTCTGGAGTACTCTAATGTATTTTGGAAGTGTTCCATGTGTGTGTGTGTGTGTGTGTGTTAGGTGGTCATACAGTTTTGTGAATATCTTGGTTACAGTGATTTTAGTGGATTTGAGTTAGGTTAGGTTAGGTTAGGTTAGGTTAGGTTAGGTTAGGTTAGGTTAGGTTAGGTTAGGTTAGGTTAGGTTAGGTTAGGTTAGGTTAGGTTAGGTTAGGAAAATGGTAGGTCAGGTTAGGTTAGGTTATGTTAAGTTAGGATAAGTTAGGTTAGGTTGGGTTCGGGTAGGTTAGGCTAGGTTAGGTTAGGATAGGTTAGGCTAGGTTAGGAAAGGTTAGGCTAGGTTAGGAAAGGTTAGGATAGGTTAGGTTAAGTTAGGTTAGGTTAGGTTAGGATAGGTTAGGTTAGGATAGGTTAGGTTAGGATAGGTTAGGTTAGGATAGGATAGGTTAGGTTAGGATAGGTTAGGTTAGGTTAGGATAGGTTAGGATAGGTTAGGTTAGGATAGGTTAGGATAGGTTAGGTTAGGATAGGTTAGGATAGGTTAGGATAGGTTAGGAGAGGTTAGGTTAGGTTCGGTTAGGTTAGGTATAGGTTAGGATAGGTTAGGTTAGGTAAAAGTTAGGTTAGTTTAGGTGAAGGTTAGGTTAGGTTAGGTTAGGTTAGGTTAGGTTAGGTTAGGTTAGGTTAGGTTAGGTTAGGTTAGGTTAGGTTAGGTTAGGTTAGGTTAGGTTTGGTTAAGTTAGGTTTACGTTAGGTTAGGTTAAGTTAGGTTAGGTTAGGTTAGGCTAGGTTAGGAAAGGTTAGGATAGGTTAGGTTAAGTTAGGTTAAGTTAGGTTAGGTTAGGATAGGTTAGGTTAGGTTAGGTTAAGATAGGTTAGGATAAGTTAGGTTAGGATAGATTAGGTTAGGTAAGGTTAGGATAGGTTAGGATAGGTTAGGCTAGTTTAGGATAGGTTAGGATAGGTTAGGTTAAGGTTAGGATAAGTTAGGTTAGGTTAGGTTATGTTCGGTTCGGTTTGGTTAGGTTAGGTTAGGCTAGGCTAGGTTAGGATAGGTTAGGTTCGGTTAAGTTAGGTTAGGTTAGGTAAAGATAGGCTAGGTTCGGTTAGGTTAAGTTAGGTTAGGTTAGGTTAGGTTAGGTTAGGTTAAGATAGGTTAGGTTAGGTTAGGTTAGGTTAGGATAGGTTAGGTTAGGTTAGGTTAGGTTAGGTTAGGATAGGTTAGGTTAGGTTAGGTTAGGTTAGGTTAGGTTAGGATAGGATAGGTTAGGTTAGGTTAGGTTAGGTTAGGCTAGGTTAGGTTAGGTTAGGTTAGGTTAGGTTAGGTTAGGTTAGGTTAGGTTAGGTTAGGTTAGGTTAGGTTAGGTTAGGTTAGGTTAGGTTAGGTACGGTTAGGTTAGGTTGGGTTAGGATAGGTTCGGTTAGGTTAGGTTAAGTTAGGTTAGGTTAGGTTAGGTTAGGTTAGGTTAGGTTAGGTTAGGTTAGTATAGGATAGGTTAGGATAGGTTAGGTTAGGTTAAGATAGGTTAGGTTAGGTTAGGTTAGGTTAGGTTAGGTTAGGTTAGGTTAGGTTAGGATAGGTTAGGTTAGGTTAGGCTAGGTTAGGTTAGGTTAGGTTAGGTTAGGTTAGGTTAGGTTAGGTTAGGTTAGGTTAGGATAGGTTAGGTTAGGTTAGGTTAGGTTAGGTTAGGTTAGGTTAGGTTAAGTTAGGTTAGGTTAGGTGAGGATAAGTTAGGTTAGGTGTGTGTGTGTGTGTGTGTGTGTGTGTGTGTGTGTTAGGTGGTTATAGAATTTTGTGAATATCTTGGTTACAGTGATTTTTAGTGGATTTGAGATGGGTGATGAGATGCATTTGTGGATGTGAAATGTGATTTTTGTGTGTGTTCAGAAGAGGTGTGTTGGGAGATGGGTGAGTGGATGTGAAGAAATGCGGGTAAGATGGAGAGGGGTATGGGGAGGGTTGTATTAGAAATTTAATGAAATATGGGGAGATTTTACTGAAAATAAAGGTAATGTGTGAATATTTTAAAAAGAAATTATAGAATTGAAAAGTATGATATATTGGAAAAGAATGGAGGGTGTTGAAACATGTCGCAATAGTTGGGTAGTGAGATTAGTTGATGCGAGTATAATATCAATTTATGTGGATACAAGGATATGGGTATGGAGAGGATTTTATTAGAATTTTAGTAATGTAAAGAGGAATGTGTATTACATTTAAGATTCAGTAAAAAGAAGGGGAAAAAAATGTGAATAAATTGGTAAATGATGAGGGTTGTGGGTAATGTAGTCGAACTAGAGTTGCTGAAAAGTGTTTATAAGTGGTGTGGTGACTTTTTCTGATGAAATAGTTAAAACGAGAAAAATGTCTAGACTTGTGTTGTATTTTGTGAAGAAATTGTGGATTGTGGGAAGTGGGTGTTGTGGGATGTGGGTGTTGTGGATTGTGGGCGTTGTTGTCGAACTAGAGATATCGAAAAAGTGGTTATAAGTGTTGTGGTGACTTTTTCTGATGAAATAGTTAAAACGAGAAAAATTGGGGGTTACGAGTGAAAATTGTGAGGTGTTGGTTGGAGTGTGAGGGTGTTGTTGTCGAACTAGAGTTGTTGAAAAGTGATTATAAGTTGTGGGTTGTTGTGACTTTTCTGATGAAATTAGTTGAAACGAGAAAAAATTGTGGGTTGTGGGTGTTGTGGGATGTGGGTGTTGATCTTAGTTTATGGTGATTTTGGTTGTGTTTTGACTGTATTCAGTGGTGTTTTAGTAGTATTCAGTTGTGTATTTGGGAGTACTCAAATAGTGTTTTGGAAGTGTTTCAGTGTTGTTTGGAAAATGTTCAAAGGTATTTTTTTTGTGAGTATTCAAATGATTTATGAGAGTGTTTTGAAGGTGTTCAAAGTGAGGTGTGTGTGCGTATTAACTTCGTAATATGTAAAAATTGTGACTAGTGAATTAATGGAAAAGTGGTTATAAGTGTTGTGGTGACTTTCTGATGAAATAGTTAAAACGAGAAAAATTGGGGGTTATGAGTGAAAATTGTGAGGTGTTGGTTGGAGTGTGAGGGTTCTGGAGGGTGGGGAGGAGGAGAGAGAGAAGGTTACTTCGTGGGGAGTGACCTGAGATGAAATAGTTAAAACGAGAAAAATGTCTAGACTTGTGTTGTAAAGAAATTGTGGATTGTTGTGGGTATTAAAGAAAAAAATGTGAAATTATTTGGATTATCCTGGTTAAGAGTGAAAATGTTTTCCCTATGTTGTATATGAAATGTGTAATACTGAGATGGGGGAGTCGACAAGATTCAGCCTGTGTGCGGGGTCATCACGTGACGTCACTGACATAGGGGGAAGTCGACAAGATTCAGCCTGTGTGGGGGGTCATCACGTGACGTCACTGACATAGGGGGAAGTCGACAAGATTGAGCCTGTATGTGTGAGGTCATCATGTGATGTCACTGACATAGGGGGAAGTCGACAAGATTCAGCTTGTATGTGTGTGTGTGTGACGTCACTGACCGCCGAGTAAACACTCTTTTTACTTCATTTAACTTAATGAGAGGAATACTGACGTCACACTTGTTTAGACCTGTAGTAAGAGAGAGCACCATGCCCCCATAGGAGGAGTTCATTTGAATACTTACCCCAGAGGGGGGAATCCAAAAACTTTATCCGAGGAGATGGAGACTTTGATTTCGAGAAAAACTTGATCCGAGGAATTGGAGTCTTTGAATTATCGAGAAAACTTGATCCAAGGAGATCATAAGAATTTCGAAACCCCATAGGGGGGGGGGGAAATCCAAAAACTTGATCCAAGGAATTGGAGTCTTTGTATTATCGAGAAAAAAAATTGGGATGCAAGTGGGAGTTCATTTTGAATGCTTATACCCAGAGGGGGAATCCAAAAAAACTCGATCCAAGGAGATGGAGTCTTGGTATTATCGAGAAAAAAAACTTGATCCAATGAGATCATAAGAATTTCGAAACCCCATAGGGGGGAATCCAAAAACTTGATCCGAGGAATTGGAGTCTTTGTATTATCGAGAAAACTTGATCTGAGTAGTTCATAAGAAAATGAAATTCGAAAAAATTGGGATGGGGGTGAAAGTGGGATTGGGAAACTCAAAAATTTGATCCGAGGAGATGGAGTCTTGGTATTATCGAGAAAACTTGATTCGAGGAGAGCACAAGAAATTTAAAAAAAAAAATCGAAAAAAATTGGAAAAAAATTCGGGGCGCGGGGGCGATCCGGACGACGCTGCAGAAGGCGCAGCAGAAGGCGCCGGCGGGGCGCGAGGGCGCGGGCGGGGTGCGATGGCACGGGCAGGGCGCGAGGGCACGGCGGGGCCGGTGGGTCGGCGCGACCGGCGCGGGTGGGGGGCACGGGTGGGGGCGCGGGGGGGCGCTGGTGGGGGCGCTGGGGGCGCGGGTGAGGGGTCGTTGGCGGGGGTCGTGGGCGGGGTCGTGGGCGGGGGTCGTGGGCGGGGTTTGTGGGCGGGGGTCGTGGGCGGGGGTCGTGGGCGGTGTCGTGGGCGGGGGTCGTGGGCGGGGTCAAGGTCATTAGCACATAGGTGTGAAAAGGGTCATTAGCACATAGGTGTGAAAAGGGGACCGCTCAGAGGAGGGACCGCTCTGTAGAAGGGATGCCTGAGAGGTAGGGATGCCTGAGAGGAGGAGACCGGAAGTAACACCTAGGTGTGAAAAGGCGGCATCCTTTGAGGAGCCACTGAGCCGCCTCCAGTACTACTGATACCAAATTCACCTAATTGTACTCACCTAACTGGGTGAGCCAGGATAGGTGTGTGGTGGTAGGTGTGTGGTGGTAGGTGTGAGGTGGTAGGTGTGTGGGGAAGATCTGTAGGGATTGGTGTGTGGGCATAGGTGTGTTAGCATATGTGTGTGGAGATAGGTGTGTGGTGGTAGGTTTGTGATGTAGATCCGCTGTCTACATTTTGGTGTGTGTGAATAAACAGTAGTAGAGAAGGTGCCAAAGTGATTACCTATTTTGAATGGGGACTCTGCCCCCCTCCAAATATTAGAGTGGGGTTCCACCCATCACCCATTTTTTTGAGTGGGGGTTCTGCCCCCTCCAGATTTTTAAATTGAGGCTCTGCCTCCTTAAACACTAGATCGGAAGTTAGGTACAACACTTGTAGCTGACGTCATGGGTGAGAGACGTCACGGGTGAGTGACGTCACGGATGAATGACGTCACGGGTGACAGACCTGAAACTGGTAGTGAGTACTTTGGTCTGTGAAACATTTCTGGTATCCATCAATAATTATTTAGATTAAAATTCATAATATAAATAAAAAATGATCTGTTAATAAATAAAATAACTTCAAATAAGTTCCAGATGTATCCCTTGAGCACTAACAGCAGCGTTAAAGAAATATAACAAAACACTTGACAGGTGAACCAGTGGTTCTGAGAGAGTTGGTTCAGTGACTCTGTCTCAACCTACACGTCAAGCGACTGTTATCAGTATAGTGTTGAGTGAGATAGTGACAGCATGTGTGTGTTACTGTGAGTAATATTACGTGTTAAGTGTTAGTGATACACTGACTGATATAGTGTGAAATGTAACGCACAACGTGTTATTGATATGTAGATAAAATCAAACGGTAGATATTGTGTTGTAGTGTGTACGATGTCACAAGATAACCTTACAGTGTTTATTGTTAGCTATCATCAGAAGAGATTTTCAAGCGAGTTTCAGTTTTTTTTTTTAATTTCAACTTTTCCTTTCTCGCTCATAATGCGAGAAGCCTCATCCGAAATGCTTCTAATTTTCAAGGTTTGTGTAGTGTAACTAGAGTCAGATTAATGGAACAATAATCAAGTGCACGTCGTCACTGTCTCATGCTGTTGAAGTCACGTCCTTCATTCTGGCATAGCTCAAGGCCTGGTGAGGCCTGGTCACAGGTCAGTAGAGAGCTGGTGAGGCCTGGTCACAGGTCAGTAGAGAGCTGGTGAGGCCTGGTCACAGGTCAGTAGAGAGCTGGTGAGGCCTGGTCACAGGTCAGTAGAGAGCTGGTGAGGCCTGGTCACAGGTCAGTAGAGAGCTGGTGAGGCCTGGTCACAGGTCAGTAGAGAGCTGGTGAGGCCTGGTCACAGGTCAGTAGAGAGCTGGTGAGGCCTGGTCACAGGTCAGTAGAGAGCTGGTGAGGCCTGGTCACAGGTCAGTAGAGAGCTGGTGAGGCCTGGTCACAGGTCAGTAGAGAGCTGGTGAGGCCTGGTCACAGGTCAGTAGAGAGCTGGTGAGGCCTGGTCACAGGTCAGTAGAGAGCTGGTGAGGCCTGGTCACAGGTCAGTAGAGAGCTGGTGAGGCCTGGTCACCGGGCAGTAGAGAGCTGGTGAGGCCTGGTCACAGGTCAGTAGAGAGCTGGTGAGGCCTGGTCACAGGTCAGTAGAGAGCTGGTGAGGCCTGGTCACAGGTCAGTAGAGAGCTGGTGAGGCCTGGTCACAGGTCAGTAGAGAGCTGGTGAGGCCTGGTCACAGGTCAGTAGAGAGCTGGTGAGACCTGGTCACAGGTCAGTAGAGAGCTGACGTGGCCTGGTCACAAGTCAGTAGTGAGCTGGTGAGGCCTGGTCACAGGTCAGTAGAGAGCTGGTGAGGCCTGGTCACAGGTCAGTAGAGAGCTGGGGAGGCCTGGTCACAGGTCAGTAGAGAGCTGGTGAGGCCTGGTCACAGGTCAGTAGAGAGCTGGTGAGGCCTGGTCACAGGTCAGTAGAGAGCTGGTGAGGCCTGGTCACAGGTCAGTAGAGAGCTGGTGAGGCCTGGTCACAGGTCAGTAGAGAGCTGGTGAGGCCTGGTCACAGGTCAGTAGAGAGCTGGTGAGGCCTGGTCACAGGTCAGTAGAGAGCTGGTGAGGCCTGGTCACAGGTCAGTAGAGAGCTGGTGAGGCCTGGTCACAGGTCAGTAGAGAGCTGGTGAGGCCTGGTCACAGGTCAGTAGAGAGCTGGTGAGGCCTGGTCACAGGTCAGTAGAGAGCTGGTGAGGCCTGGTCACAGGTCAGTAGAGAGCTGGTGAGGCCTGGTCACAGGTCAGTAGAGAGCTGGTGAGGCCTGGTCACAGGTCAGTAGAGAGCTGGTGAGGCCTGGTCACAGGTCAGTAGAGAGCTGGTGAGGCCTGGTCACAGGTCAGTAGAGAGCTGGTGAGGCCTGGTCACAGGTCAGTAGAGAGCTGGTGAGGCCTGGTCACAGGTCAGTAGAGAGCTGGTGAGGCCTGGTCACAGGTCAGTAGAGAGCTGGTGAGCGCTGGTCAGTGAGAGCTGGTGAGGCCTGGTCATCTAGCTAGTAATAAAGTGGTTCGCGATATATTATTACAGAACTTATTTTAACCAGGCCTTTTATTTTTGTATATAATGGAGTGAAGTAGGGGCGCGTAACACCTCCCCCCTCGTGACTGACGGTCGCCATTGACTTGTACTCTCTGTGGTGGGTAGCATCTGTCATAGTAGCAGAGGTTGTAACATAGACAGCAGTCCTACATCATCTCCAGCTTTCTCCACAACATAGATGGTCATAAAAGTACCGACTCATACTGTTAAAAATAAATGTATATTAATAAAATTTCAAGGCCTAGAGAGGGCATCAGCAATGAGATTATGTTTTCCTTTTATATGGGAAATGGTAATAGAGAAGGGTTGAATTCTCAAAGCCCAACGAAGTATTCTGGCGTTCTTCGATTTCATAGAATTTATGAAGGTCAAAGGATTGTGATCGGAGTACACCGATATCTGATGGGTAGAAGATCCTAAATATACATCAAAATTCTCTAGGCATACAACGAGAGCTAAGGCTTCTTTTTCTATAGTTGAATAATTAATTTGGTGTTTCTTTAACTTAAAAGAAAAATAAGAAACAGGTTGTAATAGGTCAGAATTTGGAGCCTTCTGTAACAATGCGGCTCCCAAAGCATACGCACTGGCATCTATTTGTAAGTGGAATGGTTTATTAAAATCAGGACTTAGTAATACTGGGGAAGAGGATAGTAATCTTTTTAAACGATTAAAAGCAATTTCACAGTCCTGGGTCCATGAAAACTTTGTTTTTGGACTTGTTAATTCAGTTAGGGGAAAAACTACCTGTGCAAAATTCGGACAGAACCGACGGTAGTAACCGGCAACTCCTAAAAATCTTGATACGCTTTTCCTATCCTTAGGGGTAGGAAATTCTAAGAGGGCCTTTACTTTGGCGTTCAAAGGAGCGACTTCACCTTGTCCAATCCGAAATCCTAAGTATTTAATTTTCGTCTGGCCAAACTCACACTTGGACAAATTCACTGTAAAATTATGTTTACTTAAGGGGTCAAACAAGGCTTTAAACTGTCTAAGGTGTTGGGGCCAACTGTCGCTGTATACGACTAAGTCGTCTAAGTAAGCTTCTACTCCGTCCAATCCGCCCGTAAGTATGTTCATAATACGCTGGAACGTAGAGGCCGCGTTACAGAAGCCGAAGGGCATAACGCAATACTTGTATAGGCCACCAGGTATCGTAAAAGCCGATATCTCTTGAGCTCTTGGTGACAACGGGACTTGGTAATACCCTCTTAACAAGTCCAATTTACTGATATACTTAGCTCTCGAGACCTTGTCTATTAAGTCGTCAATTCTGGGTATTGGAAACCCATCAGGCACTGTTACAGCATTGACTTTTCTAAAATCCGTGCACATACGGGAAGTCCCATCTGGTTTGGGGACTAGAATGCACGGGGATGCCCAAGGACTGTTACTTGGTTTTATCAACCCGTGTGAGAGTAAGAAGTTCACCTCTGCCTCTAGCTCACCTTGTTTCTTGGGACTCACTCTGTAGGGAGATTGCTTGATTGGAGTAGGTTCTCCGAGAGTAACATCGTGCACACCCAACGTACACGGTTTTGGGACATCATTGAATAGGTGGAGATTTGCCTTAATCAGGGATTTTATTTCGTGTCCTTTGTCCACTTCCAGATTTATCAGTAGAGAATTTAAATTCTTTAAGGCTGTCGAATTGTTCAGAAGAACTGGTATTCCTATCATTTCATCCGAACTTACTGAAACCCGTTCTTGGTTCAGAGGAGTTATAGTAGAAACTGGTGAAACGATTCCTGAATAGGGTTTAAGTTGGTTAATGTGATACGTCCGTTGTGAGTTCCTCTTCTTCGGCGTCCTTACCAAGTAGTTCACGTCACTTAGGCGCTTCACGATTTCTAAAGGACCTTCAAATTTGGGGTGTAGAGCATGTCCCTGATGAAATCGTTGAACCAGAACTTGATCTTTTGGTTCAAATGAACGAAGTTTAGTTCGACGATCGTATTCCTCCTTCATCTTACTCTGTGCTTGTCGTAAGTTTTCGGCGGCCAATTCTCTAGCTAGGCTCAGGCGTTCTTTCATTAAGGTAGGAGAGCTCCTAAAAGTCGGCGTTTCTTCCCCGGTCCAAGCTTCTTTGAGAACCTGTACTGGTCCTCTAATTTGATGCCCATATATTAACTCAAATGGCGAAAACTTCAAGTTGTCTTGTTCGCTTTCTCTTAGGGCAAACAAGAGTAGTGGAATACCTTCATCCCAATCTTTGGAATACTGTAAACAGTAGGACCTCATCATAATCTTCAAAGTTTGATGGAACCTTTCCACCACGCCTTGTGATTGGGGTCGATAGGCCGTTGCGTAAACCGTCTTGACCCCTAACTGAGCCAAGGCTTCACGGAAAAATTTTGAAGTAAAATTCGACCCTTGATCCGATTGAACTTCTCTTGGAAATCCAAAGTGAGAGAAGAACTTAATCAGTGCTCTCACTATTAGGCGAGCATTAATCCTCCTGAGAGGAACTGCTTCCGGGTACCTGGTGACGGTGTCCATGATGGTGAACAGGAACTGGTTGCCCTGCCGAGTCTTGGGTAGCGGGCCGACACAGTCGATCACCAGACGTGAAAAGGGTTCGCCTGTTACTTGTATAGGGTTCAACGGCGCAGGTGGTGGATTATGTGCAGGTTTGCCTACTAGTTGACACACGGAACAGCTTCTTACATACCGTTCCACTTCTTCCTTCATTTTTGGCCATGTGAAGTGCTTAGCAATTTTTCTAAAAGTCTTCTTTTGTCCCAGATGTCCACCTTGAGGACTGTCATGAGCAAACTTACATGCTAAATTTCTAAACTGGGTAGGCAAGACCACTAGATGATCACTTTTAAGAGATCCTAGTTTCTTTTTCAGTAAGTCCTTCTCCCAATAGTAAGAGCTGTCACTTTTAAGGGCTTCTTCTCCCAACACAGCAAGCTTCCTGAGGTCACTTAAGGAGGGGTCTATTTGGAGTTCTCTTACTAGATCCTCCTTCGAGAATAAATCTATTTCGGAAACCACCGACTTAGGAACTGGTATCGGTTCTGGGTGGATTGTTGGCTCTACACTCGAGCTTTCGTTGAATATGTCTCTTACTCCTACGTCGACGTCGTCCATGACTTCCTCCGATACCAACTGAGAACGCGACTGTTTGGTCATCGCCCGGGTTACTACGCTCAGAGGAAAGAGGGTAGGTTCCGTTCGTCGGGCTTCGATGACGTAATTTTCCTCGGTTGGATTTTCCATAACTATGGGCTCTTTCCATATTCCTTCTTCCGCTAAGTCGTTCCCAATCAATAGGTCTACGTCTTTTATGGGGAAGTTAGTTGGAGACACTCCGATTGACGTCCAGCCTGTAAAAATAGGAGTTTCAACATATAACTTGTACAGGGGTACTCGCGTAGTGGAGCCACCATAAGCTTCCAACAGAGCGTCGAAACCCGTATATGATCTGGCGGGGAATGATAACAGTCCTTCTCTTAATAATGTTAAGTAGGACCCCGTATCCCTAAAGGAATTTACTTGCAACAACTGGCTATCGGTAATTCCTACTTTGCTTTTGGAAAAGTAAGGACTCATAGCTCTTGACAAGTTTGACGATGATACCCATATTCTGCTTAGTCAACTAGGAGGATCTGTTCCTTTTCCTTGGGACAGAGCGTCTACTCTTGGCTCGGACTTCCTTGGATGAGTCGTAGAGGATATGATTTGTGTGGGCAATCTATAGGATGGACTCCTTCCCTGGTCCCTATCACGCTTAAAGCATTGTGATTTGAAATGTCCCAGCTTCGAACAGTACGAACATTTAATTTTTTCCCATGACCTATCTGGTCTATAGGATGGGCTCGATTGAATTTGGTGTTTTACTTCGGGTTTACTTGTTACACGGGAGTGAACGGGTTGGGTAGGTCGCTTACCGAAAGGCTTCGCAGGTTCGGGTCTCGTTGCTGGTTTGATAACCTGGCTGCTTTCAGATTGTACCAACCTCTGGGAAATCTCAAAGTTGTCTGCCAGCGCCGCAGTCTCTAACAACGTCGTTTGCGGATGGCCAACAAGATACTGGCGAACTCCCTCTGGAAAATTTGCATACAAATCTTCTAGTAACATTAATTGTGATAGATCTTTTAAAGTCGTGACCCGAGAAGCTCGACACCAACGTTCAAACGCCACTGCTTTCCCTCGGGCAAAATCTAAATAAGTTTGTCCTGTTTGCCGTTTCATGGAACGAAAAGCTATTTGGTAACTAATAGGGAGCATGTCATATGCTTCTAAAATAGTTCTCTTTACTACGTCGTACTGGACATAAAACTCATATGGTAAGGAGGCGACACAAGACTGCGCCTTTCCATATAGAGACGTGTGCAGCAATGTGGCCCATTTGTCTTTGGGCCAGCCCATTGAACGTGCCTGATTCTCAAAAATTTCAAAGAATTCATCTAAGTCTGTTTCGTTAAACTTAGGTACCATTAGAGCTGCTTTATGCAAGTCAAACCCGGTTACCGTGCTCTTCACGTCTCTTTCTTCCGGAACTCCCTTCTGCTTTGTTTCAAAACGAAACCTTTCACGCCTAAATTCTTCCTCGTTTAGACGTCTTCTAGCTTCGATTTGAGAGTTTTGTAATAGTAATATGCGTTCTATTCTCTCTAGTTGTTCGGACGTGAAATTCCCAAGAGGTAATGACACCGAAGGGAATTCGGGCGTCTTTTCCGGAAGTATTTTGGGACGAGCACCAGTCCTAAAATTATCCCCGTCATTTGACTGAGGGTTCGTTCCAACCACCGATACATACTCCGGGGAAATGAACGGGGGAGAGCTTTGAGACTGGACTGAGTAGTAAGGCCTTGTAAACCCTGGTTCAACTTCATTATTTAAGGCAGTTCCCGTCCGTGGGATTTCTACTTCCTCAAACTGAGAAATAAAACTATCTTCCGAATCTAGTTCTGGCATTGCTTGGGTTTTCGGAAATAATCTATCCTTAATTAGGGACCTAAGAGTCTCTGCACTATGGTATCTATTATAAGGTATACCTAACTGTCTAGCTATTTGCCAACACGTCTGTAATTTTAAAGTGTCAAGAGTAGCCTCTGTTAATTCATCTAATAATGACTTAATTTCTGGATCCATTTTCTTAATTCTCGCAAGGGAGCTTAATTTTAATGCAAAACAAATATGTACTTCAGGGTAAGTAGCTCCCGGACAGACAACCCATTTGTTACGACTTAATCTTCACCGTAACAATAGGGGCACAAATAACTCCATTTTTTTTTGTTAGTTTTATTTTATTACCAATCATTTAGCTTCATTGGTATTTGGTTAGTGAATTAAAATAACCACAAGCAATTATAAATGAAACACTATACAGCAAGAAACCCAATCTTACATTCAAATTCTCATTAACAGAGTATGATACAATAATTTCAATTAATAATCTACTCTTTTAGAAAGGTCTAGGGTAACGAAATAGTTATCTTTCATAAGTGACATGAATTACCAGACTAATGGCAAAGGCAAGACTTGGTATACAGTTTTAGTTTAAGCTAGGAGCTTTGGGTTGAAGACCCGTACCGAGTCAGAGCTAAGAGCTGACTGACTCACTCAACTACTTCATAGTCAGACTTCAGCTCGGCCAGAAGGCGACGCGTGGCGTCAATTCTAGAACCACCAATTGGTCACTACAGTAGTGGTTACACATTCGTAATACCTAACCTAATAATAATATAATATAATATTATAGTTATAATAATCATGGGGAAAGATATAATATAATACAATATAATACAATGAGAGTACTTTTGATTCATACTGTACCCGATAATAATATATAGTCGAACCTGCTTTATCTAGCTAGTAATAAAGTGGTTCGCGATATATTATTACAGAACTTATTTTAACCAGGATTTTATTTTTGTATATAATGGAGTGAAGTAGGGGCGCGTAACACCTGGTCACAGGTCAGTAGAGAGCTGGTGAGGACTGGTCAGAGGTCGGTAGAGAGCTGGTGAGGCCTGGTCACAAGTCAGTAGAGAGCTGGTGAGGCCAGGTCACAGGTCAGTAGAGCTGGGGAGGCCTGGTCACAGGTCAGTAGAGAGCTGGTGATGCCTGGTCACAGGTCAGTAGAGAGCTGGTGAGGCCTGGTCACAGGTCAGTAGAGAGCTGGTGAGGCCTGGTCACAGGTCAGTAGAGAGCTGGCGTGGCCTGGTCACATGTCAGTAGAGAGCTGGTGAGGCCTGGTCACAGGTCAGTAGAGAGCTGGTGAGGCCTGGTTACAGGTCATTAGAGAGCTGGTGAGGCATGGTCACAGGTCAGTAGAGAGCTGGTGAGGCCTGGTCACAAGTCAGTTGAGAGCTGGTGAGGCCTGGTCACAGGTCAGTAAAGAGCTGGTGAGGCCTGGTCACATGTCTGTAGAGAGCTGGTGAGGCCTGGTCACAGGTCAGTAGAGAGCTGGTGAGGCCTGGTCACAGGTCAGTAGAGAGCTGGTGAGGCCTGGTCACAAGTCAGTAGAGAGCTGGTGAGGCCTGGTCACAGGTCAGTAGAGAGCTGGTGAGGCCTGGTCACAGGTCAGTAGAGAGCTGGTGAGGCCTGGTCACAGGTCAGAAGAGAGCTGGTGACGCCTGGTCACAGGTCAGTAAAGAGCTGGGGACGCCTGGTCACAGGTCAGTAGAGAGCTGGTGAGGCCTGGTCACAGGTCAGTAGAGAGCTGGTGAGGCCTGGTCGCAGGTCAGTAGAAAACTGGTGAGGCCTGGTCGCAGGTCAGTAGAGAGCTGGTGAGGCCTGGTCACAGGTCAGTAGAGAGCTGGTGAAGCCTGGTCACAGGTCAGTAGAGAGCTGTTGAGGACTGGTCACAGGTCAGTAGAGAGCTGGTGAGGCCTGGTCACAGGTCAGTAGAGAGCTGGTGAGGCCTGGTCACAGATCAGTAGAGAGCTGGTGAGGCCTGGTCACAGGTCAGTAGAGAGCTGGTGAGGCCTGGTCACAGGTCAGTAAAGAGCTGGTGAGGCCTGGTCACAGGTCAGTAGAGAGCTGGTAAGGCCTGGTCACAGGTCAGTCGAGGCCTGGTCACAGGTCAGTCGAGGCCTGGTCACAGGTCAGTCGAGGCCTGGTCACAGATGAGTCGAGGCCTGGTCACAATTCAGTTGAGGCCTGGTCACAGGTCATTCGAGGCCTGGTCACAGGTCAGTCGAGGCCTGGTCACAGGTCAGTCGAGGCCTGGTCACAGATCAGTCAAGGCCTGGTCACGGGTCAGTCGAGGTCTGGTCACAATTCAGTTGAGGCCTGGTCACAGGTCAGTCGAGGCCTGGTCACAGGTCAGTCGAGGCCTGGTCACAGGTCAGTCGAGGCCTGGTCACAGATCAGTCAAGGCCTGGTCACGGGTCAGTAGAGGTCTGGTCACAGACCTGACGAGGCCTGGTCACAGGCCGGGTGAGGCCTTGTCACAGGCTAGGCAAGCCCTGGTCACAGGCTAGGCAAGGCCTGGTCACAGGCCAGGCGAGGCCTGGTCACAGGCCGGGAGAGGCCTGGTCAGAGACTGGGTCGCGGGGGCGTCATCACCAGAAACACACTCCAGGTACATAGCTTCAAGCCTCTTAAGTCTCCGCCAGCAGAGAGCGATATTCAGGTACGTGGGTGTAGAGTTGATCATTTTATATGTAATATAACGCAGAAGCCACTTGGACATGGAAGTTTTTAGCTCTAAATCTTTCACACTCTCGTGCTTCCTCACGAATAATGCGTTGTAGCCAGACATCAACAGAGAGGAGGGCAGAGCTATATGACCCTTTTGGGTTTAGCGCTTAGTTATAATAATAATAATAACAGATAGAAATTCTCTGAGGCAAGGAAGAAACTACCACTGAAACCTTCTGTCTTGCTTCAGAGAATTTCCCCTCTCATCTGTTACTGTCTTGCAACATTGCATAGCTCCTGACAACGCACGAGAGTGCGAAAGATCTAGAACCAAAGATTACGATCCCCAAGTGGCTTGTTCTTCATTGTTAAGATTGCTTATTTACGGTTGCACTGCATGCAATGTAATGTAAGAAAAAATCATTCACAGTTTCCTCATGGGAACATCTAAAGTGCTTAATTAATGCCTGATGCAGCTGACAACCTTGAAAGTTCACGTTAAACGTTATGGTCTCCATATTACAGAATGGACATAAATTCGTTAGAAAACGTTCAGCGTAGGATGACTAAATTAATACATAGCATTAGAAATCTTCCTTATGAAGAAAGATTGAAGACTCTTAAGTTACATTCACTTGTTAGACGAAGAATGAGGGGAGACCTGATCGAAGTGTATAAGTGGAAGATAGGTATTAATAAAGGGGATATTAATAAGGTCTTGAGGATTTCTCTCCAAGAGAGAACATAAGAACATAAGAAAGGAGGAACACTGCAGCAGGCCTGTTGGCCCATACTAGGCAGGTCCTTTACAATTCATCCCACTAACAAATATTTGACCAACCCAATTTTCAATGCCACCCAAGAAACAAGCTCCGATGTGCAAGTCCCTCTCAAATCCAACCCCTCCCACTCATGTACTTATCCAACCTAAATTTGAAACTACCCAAAGTCCTAGCCTCAATAACCCAACTAGGTAGACTGTTCCACTCATCAACTACCCTATTTCCAAACCAATACTTTCCTATGTCCTTTCTAAATCTAAACTTATCTAATTTAAATCCATTACTGCGGGTTCTCTCTTGGAGAGATATCCTCAAGACCTTGTTAATATCCCCTTTATTAATACCTATCTTCCACTTATACACTTCGATCAGGTCTCCCCTCATTCTTTGTCTAACAAGTGAATGTAACTTAAGAGTCTTCAATCTTTCTTCATAAGGAAGATTTCTAATGCTATGTATTAATTTAGTCATCCTACGCTGAATGTTTTCTAACGAATTTATGTCCATTCTGTAATATGGAGACCAGAATTGAGCTGCATAATCTAGGTGAGGCCTTACTAATGATGTGTAAAGCTGCAGTATGACCTCTGGACTTCTGTTGCTTACACTTCTTGATATAAATCCCAGTAATCTATTTGCCTTATTACGTACGCTTAGGCATTGCTGTCTTGGTTTAAGGTTGCTGCTTACCATAACCCCCAAATCCTTTTCGCAATCTGTATGGCTAAGTTCTACATTATTTAACTTATAAGTGCTAGGGTTATGGACACTCCCGAGCTTCAGAACCTTGCATTTATCTACATTGAACTGCATCTGCCACTTTTCTGACCAAGAGTAGAGTTTGTCTAAATCCTCCTGAAGTTCCCTAACATCTACGTTTGAATCAATTATCCTACCTATCTTCGTGTCATCGGCGAATTTGCTCATATCACTAGTAATTCCTTCATCAAGATCATTGATATATATTATAAACAACAACGGGCCCAAGACTGATCCCTGTGGAACGCCACTTGTTACTGATCCCCACTCGGATTTAACCCCATTTATGGACACACTCTGCTTCCTGTCTGTGAGCCATGATTCGATCCACGAGAGCACCCTTCCCCCAATGCCATGAGCTGCGACTTTCTTCAACAGTCTTTGGTGCGGAACTCTATCAAATGCCTTACTAAAATCTAAGTAAACAATATCAAATTCTTTATTGTGGTCAACAGCCTCAAAAGCTTTACTGAAAAAAGTTAATAAATTAGTTAGACAAGACCGGCCTCTTGTGAATCCATGCTGAGTATCATTAATCAAGCTATGCTTATCGAGATGGCTTCTTATAATCTCAGCTATAATTGACTCTACTAATTTGCCTACAATTGAGGTCAGGCTTATTGGGCGGTAATTTGACGGTAACGACTTGTCCCCTGTTTTAAAAATAGGAATTACATTAGCCATCTTCCACATATCAGACACTACACCTGTTTGAAGAGATAAATTAAAAATATTAGTTAATGGTTCAAAGATTTCCATTTTGCATTCCTTTAGAACCCTTGAAAAAACCTCATCAGGACCCGGTGACTTATTTTGCTTCAGTCGGTCTATCTGCTTCACAACCATTTCACTAGTGACTGTGATGTTACATAATTTATCTTCTGGCCCACTATAAAAATTAATTACCGGAATATTATTATTAGTGTCTTCCTGTGTAAAAACCGAGAGAAAATAATTATTTCAAATCGAGCACATTTCATTCTCTTTGTCAGTAAGATGCCCATAGTTATTTTTAAGGGGACCTATCTTATCTCTGACTTTTGTTCTATATACCTGGAAAAAACTTTTTGGGTCAGTGGTGACGTGTACTTAGCTCAGTGGTGACGTGTACTTAGCCCAGTGGTGACCTGTACTTAACTCTGTGAAGAAGTGTCTTGTTTGCTCCCGTGGACTGAACCAAGATGCCCTCCATCGAGCAACTTTACCTACAACTTAAGGAAGAATTGAGGGCAGCGAAGATGGAGATACGGCGATTGACCGAGGAAAACAAGAGGATTCGTAGTAGTCCTCCTGTTTCGAGTCCTCAGGTCAAGAAGGGATCGTGGTCAGTGGCTGGACAGCAGGGGACGACGAAGTTGACGATCAAGAAGAATGGAAAGCCAGAAACGATGAAGAAGAAAGAGACTGCTGTGGAAACTCCCGTGGAAACCTCCAACGAATTCTCGGTGCTACCCGATGAATGTGAGTCTACTACTAGGATCGACACGACGAACGACAACAAGGAAGGTAAGAATATTGTTGTTGTTGGGGATAGCCAGGTTAGATACATGGATAGGGCATTCTGCTTGAAGGACAGGAGTAGGAGACAAAGGGTATGCTTTCCTGGGGCTGGGATGGAGGACATTGTTAGCCGGCTTGACAACATCATGAACGGTAATGGGATCAATCCTATTATTTGCCTCAGTGCTGGAGGCAATGATGTAGGCAAGCGTAGAAGTGAGGATTTAGTTAGAAAGTTCAGGACAGCTATAGACATGATTAGGAAGAAGGGGGGGGCGCCCTGTTATATGTGGCATTTTGCCAAGAAGAGGTGTTGGTAATGAATGGTTGTCCAGAGCAATTGGTATTAATTGTTGGCTGGATAAACACTGTAAGGATAATGCAGTACCATTCATTGACAACTGGGACAACTTCTATGGCCGAAATGACATGTATGCCAGGGATGGGGTTCACTTATCCAGGGCAGGTGTGGGTTTTCTTGCTAACTCAGTTGAGGGGGTTGTTAGGACTTTAAACTAGGATTAGTTAGAGGTATGGGTTTAGAAATTATTAATAATGAGTATGGATATATTGACTTATGCTCTGATATTAAGAATCTTAATAGTAACTGTCATGGAGCAACTCTGGGTAATGATAATTTCAGAAATTGTGTAAAAACAAAGATGAATAGGAAAAATGTGCAGAAGAAAAAACATATGATGGTATTTTATGCTAACAGTCGAAGTGCAAGAAATAAAATTAATGAACTACGTTTGGTAGCATGAGCTGGGAACTTTGATATCATTGCATTAACTGAAACGTGGTATGATTTAAAGAGTCGGGATATGACTGCTGAGTGTAATATTCAGGGATTTAAGTTATTCAATGTGGATAGATGTAATGGGAAGGGGGGAGGAGTTGCATTGTATGTTCGAGAAAATATTAATTGTTGCATAAAAACAGGTATAAAAATAGATGGAGCAGTAACAGAGTCTGTTTGGGTAGAGTTCGTGGAGGGTCAAGAAAAACTAATTCTAGGTGTAATATACCGACCTCCAGGCTTGGATCACGATAGAGGGAGACTTCTTTGGGACGAAATTGTTAGGGCTTCTGTACACAGTAACGTAGTCATAGTAGGGGACTTTAACTTTAGCCAAATTGACTGGAATTCTTTGACAGGTAATCTAGAGTCCAGTGACTTCATGGAAACAGTTCAGGACTGTTTTCTGAAACAGAGTGTAACTGAACCTACCAGGGGTAATAATTTGCTAGACCTAGTCTTGTCAAATAAGGAAACACTCGTGAATAATCTGGAGATCACTGAAGAGCTTGGCGCAAGTGATCACAAATCCATCACCTTTAGCATTAATTGGGAATGCAAGAGTAATGATAATCCAGTAAAAATCCCCGATTTTCGTTCTGCCGATTATAATGGACTTAGGGAACATCTGTCTAATCTTGATTGGGGTTATCTAGCTAATGATTTTATTGACGATAATCATACTTATGAATATGAAGGGATCTGCTTTTATGATTGTTTTCTTAATAATGTACACAGCGCCCAGAGTATATACATTCCCCAGAGAGAAATTAGGTCTAATAATAACGATCCCAAATGGGTTAACAGGAGGCTAAAGCATCTATTAGGGGAGAAAAGGGGAATTTATAGGCGCATCAGAAGAGGAGAGGTTAACCTTACTGACCAATATGTTCAGCTTAAAAGAGAAGTAAAAAAGGCGATTAGAAAGGCTAAACGTGACTATGAAATTAGAGTTGCTAATGAATCAAAGACTAATCCAAAGGGGTTCTTTCAAGTGTATAGGACGAAGGTGAAGGAAAAAGTAGGACCTCTGAAATCTGGGATTGGACAGCTGACGGATAATGAACTGGAAATGTGTTCCTTATTTAATGACTATTTTTTGTCAGTTTTTACACAGGAAGATGTAAATGAGATTCCAGTAATTAACAATTATTTAGTTCCTGATGAATTTAAGTTAACTAATATTACAGTCACGAGGGACATGGTTATTAAACAGATAGACAAACTGAAACAAAATAAGTCCCCGGGACCCGATGAGTTGTTTTCAAGGGTACTTAAGGAATGCAAGATGGAGCTTAGTCAGCCATTAACGAGTGTATTCAATGCGTCCATCCTTACCAGTGTTGTGCCAGAGATGTGGAAGATGGCTAATGTGGTTCCTATATTCAAATCAGGGGATAAGTCCACTCCTTCAAATTACCGTCCAATAAGCCTGACATCTATAGTGGGCAAGTTATTAGAATCAATTATAGATGACATTATCAGAAGTCACCTTGAAGAGCATAACTTGATAAATGAATCTCAGCATGGATTCACGAGAGGTCGTTCCTGCCTGACAAACTTACTGACGTTCTTCAATAGAACATTTGAGGCAGTTGACAGTGATAAGGAATATGATATTGTTTATTTGGATTTTAGTAAAGCCTTCGACAGAGTACCTCACAAGAGACTCTTAAGAAAAGTGGCAGCTCATGGTATAGGAGGTAAAGTTCTAGCATGGATTGAGGCATGGCTTACCAATAGAAAGCAGAGAGTTACCATTAATGGAGTGAAATCTGAATGGGGATTAGTCACTAGTGGCGTTCCACAAGGATCAGTTTTAGGCCCTCTCTTGTTCATAATTTACATTAATGACCTTGATGAAGGGATTACTAGTGACATGAGTAAGTTTGCTGATGATACAAAGATAGGCCGTATAATTCACTCTGAGGAGGATATCAATGAACTCCAGGACGATTTGAACAAATTAATGTCTTGGTCTGAAAAATGGCAGATGAAGTTTAATGTGGATAAGTGTAAGGTACTTGCCCTTGGTAATGAAAATAACCCTCGAAGCTATAATCTAGGTGAAGTAGAGCTTGGTCATACAGAATGTGAAAAAGACTTGGGAGTCATGGTAAGCAGAAATCTAAAGCCAAGACAGCAGTGCATTAGTGTGCGCAACAAGGCCAACAGATTACTTGGATTTATCTCAAGAAGTATAAGTAACAGAAGTCCAAAAGTTATTTTACAGCTCTATACATCACTAGTGAGGCCTCATTTAGATTATGCTGCTCAGTTTTGGTCCCCTTACTACAGGATGGACATAGACTCATTAGAGAACATACAGAGAAGAATGACTAAAAAGATTTACTGTGTAAGGAACCTCCCGTATGAAGATAGACTTAAAGCCTTAAATCTCCACTCTCTGGAGAGGCGTAGAATGAGGGGAGATATCATTGAAGTGTATAAGTGGATGACGGGCATAAACAAGGAAGACATTAATAAAGTACTGAGGGTGTCGAACCAGGTAAGAACCAGGAATAATGGATTTAAGTTGGATAAATTTAGATTTAGAAAGGACATAGGTAAGTACTGGTTTTCTAACAGAGTTGTAGATGCGTGGAACAGTCTTCCCAGTTGGGTGATAGAGGTTAGGACCTTGGGTAGCTTTAAGAAGAGACTGGACAAATATAAGAGTGGGAGGGGCTGGGTTTGATTCTTGTCAAGGGGTACGGGAGTTATTTCTTGAGTAGCTTTAGGTAGATGTCGTTTTGATAAGGACCTGCCTCGTATGGGCCAGTAGGCCTTCTGCAGTGTTCCTACATTCTTATGTTCTTATGTTCTTAATCCCTAGCAACTTTAATTTCATAGTCCCTTTTAGCTTTTCTTATCCTGTTTTTAATGTCCCTCTTAATGTCAATATACTGATTCATAAGATGACCCTCACCTCTTTTGATACGCCTATAAATTCCTTTCTTATGCCCTAGTAGATATTTCAGCCTATTATTCATCCATTTTGGGTCATTTCTATTTGATCTAATTTCTTTATAAGGGATAAACGTTCTTTGAGCAGCATGTATTGTGTTCAGAAAACTGTCATATTGATAGCTCTCTTCGTTACCCCAGTCAACAGATGATAAGTGTTCTCTAAGCCCATCGTAATCTGCTAAGCGAAAATCTGGGACTGTTACTGAGTTATCCCTACTATCATACTTCCATTCAATTCTAAATGTAATTGATTTGTGGTCGCTAGCACCCAGTTCCTCTGAAACTTCTAAATTATTAACAAGGGATTCATTGTTTGCCAGAACTAAGTCAAGCAGGTTATTACCCCTTGAAGGTTCTGTCACAAACTGCTTCAAAAAACAATCCTGAACTACTTCTAAGAAGTCGTATGATTCTAAATTCCCAGTCAAGAAATTCCAATCAATATGACTAAAGTTAAAGTCTCCTCGAATTACTACATTATCGTGCCTTGTGGCCCTAACAATTTCCTCCCATAGTAGTCTCCCCTGGTCCCTATCTAAATTTGGGGGACGGTATATCACACCTAAAATTAACTTTTCATGCCCCTCTGAAAATTCTATCCAAACAGACTCTGTATGTGTTACTTCAGACTTAATACCCGTTTTTATGCAACAGTTCAAGCGATCTCGGACATACAGTGCCACCCCACCCCCCTTCCCGATACTTCTATCTACTTGGAACAATTTAAAACCCTGAATGTGACATTCTGCAGGCATGTCCCGACTTTTTGAATTAAACCACGTCTCAGTAATGGCAAATACATCTATGTTACCTGCACTAGCAACTATTCTCAACTCGTCCGTCTTATTCCTAGCACTGCGACTATTTGTGTAATAAATACCTAAAGACCCTCCTCTCTCTTTACCCTTCCTGCTCCTTTCTGTTATTCCACTAATCCTATTACTGTTCTTGTCAATTAGTGCCACTGGCTTTCCAATATCCACCTTATTTTGCCTATTACTAGTTCTCCTAGTACTCATATTACTACCCTGAGACTTCACAGTTTTCCCGCAAAAACCCATACCACTAACTATTCCTAGTTTAAAGACCTAACAGCTCCCTCCACTGCGTTGGCCAGTGCTCCCACCCCACACCTAGATAAGTGAACCCCATCCCTGGCATACATGTCATTTCTGCCATAGAAGAGGTCCCAGTTGTCAATGAATGTTACCGCATTTTCCTTACAGTATTTGTCCAGCCAGCAATTGACACCAATTGCTCTGGACAACCATTCATTTCCAACTCCTCTCCTTGGCAAAATGCCACATATGACAGGTTTCCCACCCTTCCTCCTAATTATCTCTATTGCTGACCTATACCTGCTAATCAGGTCCTCACTCCTACGTCTGCCAACATCGTTGCCTCCAGCACTGAGACAGATAATAGGATTGTTCCCATTACCTCTCATGATGTCATCCAGATGGCTAACAATATCCTTCATCCCAGCCCCAGGAAAACACACTCTCTGCCTCCTGCTCCTATCCTTCAAGCAGAATGCCCTATCCATGTACCTAATCTGGCTATCCCTAACAACAACAATGTTTTTACCTTCCTTGGCGTCGTCCGTCGTGATGCTCCGAGTAGTCGACTCACATTCGCCAGGTATCATTACACCACTTGTAGAATTCGTCAAGACGTTCTCGATGGTCTTCGTTGGGGTTTCTAGGGATGTCTCACTCACGTCTGCCAATGCTTCTTTGGTGCTCGTTGTGGCATTCCCAGTAGAACACTCACATTCGTCAGGTAGCACCGAGAATGGGTTGGAAGTTTCCACGGTAGTCTTCTGGTTTCTCGTTGTTTCTGCCTCTCCAACCGTTTTCTTGATCTTCAGCTTGGTTCCATGTTGCCCGGCCACTGACCAAGCTCCCCTCTTAACCTGGGGACTCACAACAGGAGGATTACTACGAATCCTCTTGTTCTCCTCCGTTAATCGCCGTATCTCCATCTTAGCAACTCTGAGCTCTTCTCTCAGCTGCTGGTAAAGTTGCTCAAGAGAGGGCATCCTGGTTCAGATTCACAGAGAGCACACAAACAGGTCTTCACAGAGCTAAGTACACGTCACCACCCGCAGTAATGGATTTAAATTAGATAAGTTTAGATTTAGAAAGGACATAGGAAAGTATTGGTTTGGAAATAGGGTAGTTGATAAGTGGAACAGTCTAACTAGTTGGGTTATTGAGGCTGGGACTTTGGGTAGTTTCAAATTTAGGTTGGATAAGTACATGAGTGGGACTTTCACATCAGAGCTTATTTCTTGGGTAGCATTGAAACTTGGGTTGGGCAAATGTTTTGTTAGTGGGATGAATTGTAAAGAACCTGCCTAGTATGGGCCAACAGGCCTCCTTCAGTGTTCCTCCTTTCTTATGTTCTTATGTGTGTGGTGGGGGGGGAAATTGATCAATATTAAAATAATGGTTAAGGAAACTGAATCATTGTTAACTGCCATGACGGGAGAATTACTCTTGTGATCGGCTTCAAACTGTCACCACTCGTGTGGTTTACTGAACACAGTGAAGTTTATTTATATTTAGTAACTAAAATTATTCTTATCAGCCAAAAAATTATAATGAATCTATATAAATGATGACAATCCTTAACTTTGTTGTTAGTAAGTGTAAATTTGAAAAATTCCTGAAACTGCCATTTCTGATCGACTTAAAACTTTCTCCGTTGATGGATTTTATTAACAAAATGTTTGATGCTGACTTTGAGCTGTGATCACTTCAATTTACCAATTTTATTAATTCCCTGAGTAACTCACACATTACTATACATGCATGCATGTATGCAATCATGAGCTATGTAAATGAACCGGTACCCAAGGAATCTCACTTACACACGTTACCATGTATGACAAGTGTTATCAATACCCCTGGTGCACACACTATCACTTAGAATACACTTCTGCTGATACTGAGTTAACCTATTTATAAATCACACACGATAACATCCTAAGGTTTCTTCAATATTTGAGAAACAACGACGAGGTGTGTAGCATTCTTGAGTAGGGAATCAGCTGATGTTGTTTACTCCAGCCATGTGGCCCATGTCAACGCCATCTGTCGCAGCCACTATAACCAGGCCCTGTCAAAGCTGGGTGCCAGAAATCTAAAAATTGTCTTCCGTTCTTTCGCACCTGAGGCATCAGCTGGCTTTGCACACAATTTCTAGATGCATTAAATTGTGGCAGGGAGGCGGCGAGAGAAAGTAGAGCACTGCATTTGAGTCGCTGAGGGAGTGGTAGGAGAGGAAGGAGGGAGTTGTGGGTGTTGGTGGCACTTGGGGGATGGGTGGCGGGCAGCAGTGATTGGGTTGCTGGGTGTTGCCTGTAGGATAAGCTACCCTGGGCTCTAAATCGTTTTACTCCACCTCAATGGTTCGAAGAGTAAAGAGGAAGGGGTTAGCTAGCTGTGAAAGCATGAATACTTATTACATCTTAATATGATAACCACTACCAGCATACTGTTGCCTGCTGGCTACCCACATACATTCCTCAGCCACATTAGGCCTACGTTGGTACTGATGCTCACACACTTTCCTGGTTCAGCAATGTCCGCCTTTACTGGATGCTAGGTAAAGGCGAAGAGTTGAGGATACAGGAGAATAGCAAGGGTAACTAAGCACGCACATTCACCTCTCTTCACATAGTCAATATGGGCGAAAGTCTCAGGCAGGTGATGCAGTGCCTCGCTCTAGGTCACTGACTGATGCAAACTTCTCAAGAGTTGCCAAACGCTGCAATACTCGCACAAATAGTTACTTCAAACTTGCAGAACTTCTAGCACACGTGTCTTGGAATGAAAGACGAATTTTCAGTGTGTGTGTGCAGCCCTGGGTTACCAACTCACATAGGACTGCACACTCGTCGTTATTCCTCAGGTTGGTAAAGGGAAGAGCTGTGCATATTCAGAGGCACGAGTAGCAGAGGACTAGCAAAATTCGCCTATACACTGAACGTTGATAGAGGCGAATGGCTGATGTCAAATGTAAGGAAGAGGGGAAGCAATCCACAACACCCACATCCCACAACACCCACTTCCCACAACACCCACTTCCCACAATCCACAATTTCTTAACAAAATACAACACAAGTCTAGACATTTTTCTCGTTTTAACTATTTCATAAGAAAAAGTCACCACACCACTTATAAACACTTTTCAGCAACTCTAGTTCGACTACATTACCCACAACCCTCATCATTTACCAATTTATTCACATATTTTTTCCCCTTCTTTTTACTGAATCTTAAATGTAATACACATTCCTCTTTACATTACTAAAATTCTAATAAAATCCTCTCCATACCCATATCCTTGTATCCACATAAATTGATATTATACTCACATCAACTAATCTCACTACCCAACTATTGCGACATGTTTCAACACCCTCCATTCTTTTCCAATACATCATACTTTTCAATTCTATAATTTCTTTTTAAAATATTCACACATTACCTTTATTTTCAGTAAAATCTCCCCATATTTCATTAAATTTCTAATACAACCCTCCCCATACCCCTCTCCATCTCACCCGTATTTCTACACATCCACTCACCCATCTCCCAACGCACCTCTTCTGAACACACAAAAAATCACATTTCACATCCACAAATGCATCTCATCTCCCATCTCAAATCCACTAAAAATCACTGTAACCAAGATATTCACAAAATTCTATAACCATCTAACACACACACACACACACACACACACCTAACCTAACCTAACCTAACCTAACCTAACCTAACCTAACCTAACCTTGAATAACCTAACCTAACCTAACCTATCCTAACCTAACCTAACCTTAACCTAACCTCTCTTATCCTTAACCTAACCTAACCTATCCTAACCTAGCCTAACCTACCCTAACCTATCCTAACCTAACCTAACCTATCCTAACATAACCTAACCTAACCTAACTTATCCTAACGTAACCTATCTTAACCTAACCTAACCTAACATATCCTAACCTAACCTAACTTATCCTAACCTAGCCTATCTTCACCTAACCTAACCTAACTTAACCGAACCTAACCTAGCCTAGCCTAACCTAACCTAACCTAACCTAACCTAACCAAACCGAACCGAACCTAACCTAACCTAACCTATCCTAACCTAGCCTAACCTATCCTAACCTATCCTAAACTATCCTAACCTAACCTATCCTAACCTATCCTAACCTAACCTAACCTAACATATCCTAGCCTATCCTATCTTAACCTAACCTAACCTAACCTAACCTAACCTATCCTAACCTTTCCTAACCTAGCCTAACCTTTCCTAACCTAGCCTAACCTATCCTAACCTAACCTAACCTAACTTAGCCTAACCTAACCGAACCCAACCTAACCTAACCTAACTTATCCTAACTTAACCTAACCTAACCTAACCTAACCTAACTTAACTTATCCTAACCTAACCTAACGTAACCTAACCTAACATAACCTAACCTAACTCAAATCCACTAAAATCACTGTAACCAAGATATTCACAAAACTGAATGACCACCTAACACACACACACACACACACACACACACACACACACACACACACACACACACACACACACACACACACACACACACACACACACATGGAACACTTCCAAAATACATTAGAGTACTCCAGAATTACTTTGAACGACTCCATCTTTGAATATTTCCAAATTAGTTTTGAAAACTTGAACTTAAAATCGTACATTATTTTCTTGTTGGTAAACACACTCAATGGTAGAAATATTTACTCGATTTCCGAAGAGAAACACATTCCTCGCTCTGAGAGACTCCTTGAGCTTATATGGGTCACCCCAAAGTATTGCGTCATGATTTTTGTACACCCCTTCCACCTCTGACTACACCATGTAATGCGGTTCACACCCAAGGTAGATTTAAGATAATCATCTACACACCCACACACACCCACACACACCCACACACACACACACCCACACACACCCACACACCCACACACACCCACAGACAAATGGATACACAGGCAGCCCAGCCACCGTGGAGAGAAGACGTCGTCGTTCCTGCTCTTCAGCTGAGCAACTCTGAACACTGTTGCTCGAGAATTTACTTGGGTTATCCTGAGTAGTTCTTCACCAGAGCTGAGAGGAGACTTGCTTGCAGTCACTTCGAGCCCCATCCCATCAAGAGGGTAAGGCGGTGACTTGCTTGCTTGTTCACCCCTCTCATCCCCATCCCCCCATCCTTCCCCATCCTCCCCTCACCCATACATCAACACTGGCCCACACACTTAACACACTACATACATTGCTATCCTTCTGACTGTCCTATCTTCTTCTTTTTCGGCAACTTCGCTTTGGCGAGTTAACACAAGGCATTTTGACCATCTGGTAGCCCGTGTGGTTTTTTAAAATCCAGCCGATCTTTGCCTTGGGCCCTTTCCCCTCACTACTCGAGGGTAGGCTATCTTAGGGGCTGACCTTCATAAGTCAGCTGAAATAGGATGTTAGGCTAACATTAAGGAAAGATACCTTTTTGTTAAGCAACTCCTCTGCCAGATGCACCTTCCCAGGCATCATGGCGAGGATTCGTGTAAGATTACGCATTGATGGAAATCAAATGTCCATGAAAGACATTCTCAAATGTATTTGCTCCAACTCAACTGTTGCTCCAGTGGATGTTTTTCAAACCCACGCTGGAGCAGTACTTCTCCTCTCTTCGGAAGAAGAGTTACTTCAACTACTAAAGCATGATGTCTTGGATAAACTGAAGACTTCTGGTGTTACACCAGTTGCACCTGACAGCTATCAAGCTCAGAGGACTGTGTTTGTGGCCAGAATCAACAGTTTTATGAAACACAGCACTGTTAATGAAATTGTTGATAACATTAATACCGAGAATTCTGACCTTAGGGCTGTAGAAGCACATAAATTCTCGAATCCCAACAACAATAAGGTAACTTTAAAATTAATACTCGAGACACCTGAGGAGGCCAAACTTGTGTGTCAAAATGGCTTCAAATGTTTTAGCACCAGATGTACATCTGACCAAATTTCTATGGAACGCTTTGTCAGTGTGACACAATGTTTCAAGTGTTATGCCTTTGGTCATAACAACAACAAATGCAGTACACAAGGGCAAATTTGTAGCATTTGCTCTGGCCAACATTCGTATCGTGATTGTACCAATAAAAATACACCTAAATGTGTCCTCTGTAATGGAAAACATCATGCTGTTTCTGCTATTTGTCCTGAAAGAAAAAAGGAAATGCAGAAAATTCTTGACGCCAAGAAACTATCCACTTCTAAGAAGACCACTCCCCAGGCACCGCCAACCATGTCCCAAACTTCCTTCCCAGCTCTGCCTGGATCAAGTGGGACTCCTCAGGTCTCTACCAATGGTTCCAATGTTTGGAATTCTGCCCCTCTTGGAGCGCCCCAATCTAACCCTCACTTACAACAGACACAACAACAAGGTTCAGTCGCATCTCATATGTCTCAGGTATCCACAGACGGGGATATAACGAGAGCACAACTAATGTACTTGGTGGCCAAAGACACAGCAGGTGGTGACATTCAACTCTGCTCTCAGGTTTTAAATGATCTGTTAATGGCTAATGGGATCACTCCCATCATTATCCCTGAAAATGTGAAGGCTATTATGACCCAGCCTTCTCATAACAAGAAGTATGTACCATACTCTACATCTAAAAATAAGCCTAAGTCATCCCTGGCCCAGGGATCGCCCTCCTCGCAAACCCAGGTTGTCAACTCCTCTCAACCCGATAAGTCAACACCTGAACATAACAATGCCCCAGAAAGTGGTGCCTACTCTCTCGCTATTGTAGCTGATCCTGTTGAACAGGAACTTTCCCAAGGTAACTCACCTTGCCTATCTAATATTCCCTTGGAGCCTACACAGTCTCCCATTAACTCTCACGAGCCTCTGCTTCCTGAAACTGAGAATAGCATACCTCAGTTTTATGATGATGACTCTAACGACTCTAACGATTCTAATGAGTCTGTTAATATTACTGCCTCTAGTGAAGATGATGGCATTTTTAATACACAAGCATCCACGCAAAAGTTCCCTCCTCCCCTTGACGAGTCCAGCAGGGATAGTGTAGATACAACACATGACATTACTTGCAGGCGTTCAGAACGCAGTGTACGAGCGAAGAAAAGAAATAATGGGGATTACAATTTTCCAACTTAATGTTCAACATTTCTTTAATAACCGTTACCTTCTTGAGGTTGAACTACATAACTACAATCCCGATGTTATACTTTTGAACGAGACAGCTGCAAGAGTTGATCAACATATTAAATTACGTGGATACTGTACTGTGGAGAAATCGAGAGGACCCTTTAGTGGTGTAGCCATCTTGGTTAAATTAGGATATACATTTAAAAATATTCATGTGGATGAAGATAACATTCTTGCAATAGAACTAACAACGTCGCATGGACAACTAGTGATAGGAACTGGATATTTTCCCCCGAGACAGCCATATATAGAGTCAATTCCTCTACATAGGATATTAAGCAGAAATATTCCAACAATTCTAGCTGGAGATTTTAATGCTCATCACCCTGCCCTCTTCAACTGTGGAGCTGGTATTCCACTGGGTGACTTAAAAGGAAAACAACTCTTTAATATCATGACAGCTAGAAACTTGTCATTTCAAGGCCCATTCTTCAAATCGTACATTGGACCTCATCCAGGAACACCAGATATAGTACTGACAAACAGAGACTGTGACATCTTTCACTGTCGTATATCTCCTGGTGGAAATGTAGGATCTGACCATATCCCTGTTATAATACAACTACAAACTTCTCCATTTAGAATACCTGTAACTCCTAAACCCAATCTTAACACCCTAGGATTTGACCCCTTCAGGGCATATCTGGGTGAGGATGAAATTGTGTCTTTGGAAAATCTACCTTCCAGTGCAATTGATGATGCAATCAGGTCCCTGCACAATCGAATAATTGAAGCTACCAATGCAACTTGCCAATTAGCTTCCACAAAGATATACCAACAATATAAACCTACTAGAGAAATTAGAGACACTTTAAGAAATTATCAAGCAGAATGTCGAAGGCATCTTCAAACGCGACAACCACCAGCAGCTACACTGCACCGATTAAGGCAAGAATTAATTAACATGATTAGTCAACACAAACGAGACATATGGAAATTTCTAGTTCTTCAAGCTAATCAATATAAACGTGAACCAGCAAAATTTTGGAGTAAGATCCGACAACTTTTAGGGGCAAAGCACAAGGCTCCTAACTACCTAGTTCATACCTTCACTGATGAGGATGATGAAGATGTTGAAATTAAACTTGACGATCCACAGGACCAGGCTAATTTGATGGGTGATGTATGGGAGAAAATTCTCTCTCACAATAACAGTCGTCAATTTAATAATAATCATTATCAGTTAGTAAATGAATGGAGAGATGAGAACTTGGATGATCTACAACCACTACCTACCATCGATACTTCAACTCTTGAAGATACCCACCCGCTTACTAGACCTATTACATTACTAGAGATAAGTCAGGTTATTGGAAGAATGAGAAATAGAGCCCCTGGCCTCTCTGGAATAACAATGAAACAAATAAAGTACCTACCTAGAAATTGCAAACAGTCCTTGGTAAATATCTTTA
>NW_027197104.1:0-5000 GCF_038502225.1 Cherax quadricarinatus | reverse complement strand
AGGTTAGGCTAGGTTAGGAAAGGTTAGGATAGGTTAGGTTAAGTTAGGTCAAGTTAGGTTATATTAGGTTAGGTTAGGATAGGTTAGGTTAGGTTAGGTTAAGATAGGTTAGGTTAGGATAAGTTAGGTTAGGTTAGGATAGGTTAGGATAGGTTAGGTTAGGATAGGTTAGGATTGGTTAGGATAGGTTAGGTTAAGGTTAGGATAGGTTAGGTTAGGTTAGGTTAGGTTAGGTTCGGTTTGGTTAGGTTAGGTTAGGATAAGTTAGGTTAGGTAAGGTTAGGTTAGGTTAGGATAAGTTAGGTTAGGTTAGGTAAGGTTAGGTTAGGTTAGGTTAAGTTAGGTTAGGTTCGGTTAGGATAAGTTAGGTTAGGTTAGGTTATTTTATGTTAAGTTAGGATAAGTTATGTTAGGTTGGGTTTGGTTAGGTTAGGCTAGGTTAGGTTAGGTTAGGCTAGGTTAGGAAAGGTTAGGCTAGGTTAGTATAGGTTAGGTTAGGTTAGGTAAGGATAGGTTAGGTTAGGTTAAGATTGGTTAGGTTAGGATAAGTTAGGTTAGGTTAGGATAGGTTAGGATTAGTTAGGTTAGGTTAGGTTAGGATAGGTTAGGATAGGTTAGGCTAGGTTAGGATAGGTTAGGATAGGTTAGGTTAAGGTTAGGATAGGTTAGATTAGGTTATGTTCGGTTTGGTTAGGTTAGGTTAGGTTAGGTTAAGATAGGTTAGGATAGGTTAGATTCGGTTAAGTTAGGTTAGGTAAAGATAGGCTAGGTTCGGTTAGGTTAGGTTAGGTTAGGTTAGGTTAAGATAAGTTAGGTTAGGATAAGTTAGGTTAGGATAGGTTAGGTTAGGATAGGTTAGGATAGGTTAGGATAGGTTAGGATAGGTTAGGATAGGTTTGGTTAAGGATAGGATAGGTTAGGTTAAGGATAAGATAGGTTAGGTTAAGGTTAGGTTAGGATAGGATAGGTTAGGTTAAGATAGGTTAGGTTAGGTTAGGTTAGGATAGGTTAGGATAGGTTAGGCTAGGTTCGGTTTGGTTAGGTTAGGTTAAGTTAGGTTAGGTTAGGTTAGGTTAAGTTAGGTTAGGTTAGGTTAGGTTAGGTATTTTTAGCTTAGGTTGGGTTAGGATAGGTTCGGTTAGGTTAGGTTAAGTTAGGTTAGGTTAGGATAAGTTAGGTTAGGTTAGGTTAAGATAGGTTAGGTTAGGATAAGTTAGGATAGGTTAGAATAGGTTAGGTTAGGTTCGGTTAAGTTAGGTTAGGTTAGGTAAAGATAGGTTAGGTTAGGTTAAGTTAGGTTAGGTTAGGTTAGGTTAGGATAGGATAGGTTAGGTTAGGTTAGGCAAGGTTAGGTTAGGTTAGGTTAGGTTAAGTTAGGTTAGGTTAGGTTAGGATAAGTTAGGTTAGGTTAGGTGTGTGTGTGTGTGTGTGTGTGTGTGTTAGGTGGTTATAGAATTTTGTGAATATCTTGGTTACAGTGACTTTAGTGGATTTGAGATGGGTGATGAGATGCATTTGTGGATGTGAAATGTGATTTTTGTGTGTGTTCAGAAGAGGTGCGTTGGGAGATGGGTGAGTGGATGTGAAGAAATGCGGGTAAGATGGAGACGGGTATAGGGAGGGTTGTATTAGAAATTTAATGAAATAGGGGAGATTTTACTGAAAATAAAGGTAATGTGAAATATTTTAAAAAGAAATTATAGAATTGAAAAGTATAATATATTGGAAAAGAATGGAGGGTGTTGAAACATGTCGCAATTGTTGGGTAGTGAGATTAGTTGATGCGAGTATAATATCAATTTATGTGGATACAAGGATAAGGTTAAGATAGGATAGGTTAGGCTAGGTTTGGTTAGGTTAGGTTAGGATAAGTTTGGTTAGGATAGGTTAGGCTGGGAGATGGGTGAGTGGATGTGAAGAAATGCGGGTGAGATGGAGAGGGGTATGGGGAGGGTTGTATTAGAAATTTAATGAAATATGGGGAGATTTTACTGAAAATAAAGGTAATGTGTGAATATTTTAAAAAGAAATTATAGAATTGAAAAGTTATGATATATTGGAAAAGAATGGAGGGTGTTGAAACATGTCACAATAGTTGGGTAGTGAGATTAGTTGATGCGAGTATAATATCAATTTATGTGGATACAAGGACATGGGTATGGAGAGGATTTTATTAGAATTTTAGTAATGTAAAGAGGAATGTGTATTACATTTAAGATTCAGTAAAAAGAAGGGGAAAAAATGTGAATAAATTGGTAAATGATGAGGGTTGTGGGTAATGTAGTCGAACTAGAGTTGCTGAAAAGTGTTTATAAGTGTTGTGGTGACTTTTTCTTATGAAATAGTTAAAACGAGAAAAATGTCTAGACTTGTGTTGTATTTTGTGAAGAAATTGTGGATTGTGGGATGTGGGTGTTGTGGGATGTGGGTGTTGTGGATTGTGGGCGTTGTTGTCGAACTAGAGATATAGAAAAAGTGGTTATAAGTTGTGGGTTGTTGTGTCTTTTTCTGATGAAATCAGTTAAAACGAGAAAAAAATTGTGGGTTGTGGGTGTTGTGGGTTGTGGGTGTTGTGGGTGTTGTTGTCGAACTAGAGTTGTTGAAAAGTGATTATAAGTTGTGGGTTGTTGTGACTTTTCTGATGAAATTAGTTGAAACGAGAAAAAATTGTGGGTTGTGGGTGATGTTGTCGAACTAGAGATGCTGAAAAGTGGTTATAAGTTGTGGGTTGTTGTGACTTTTCCTAGTGAAATTAGTTAAAACGAGAAAAAAATTGTGGGTTGTGGGTGTTGTGGGATGTGGGTGTTGATCTTAGTTTATGGTGATTTTGGTTGCGTTTTGACTGCATTCAGTGGTGTTTTAGTAGTATTCAGTTGTGTATTTGGGAGTACTCAAAATGTTGTCTTGGAAGTGTTTCAGTGTTGTTTGGAAAATGTTCAAAGGTATTTTTTTTGTGAGTATTCAAATGATTTATGAGAGTGTTTTGAAGGTGTTCAAAGTGAGGTGTGTGTGCGTATTAACTTTGTAATATGTGAAATTGTGTCTAGTGAATTAATGGAAAAGTGGTTATAAGTGTTGTGGTGACTTTTTCTGATGAAATAGTTAAAAGGAGAAAAATTGGGGGCTATGAGTGAAAATTGTGAGGTGTTGGTTGGAGTGTGAGGGTTCTGGAGGGTGGGGAGAGAGAAGGTTACTTCGTGGGGAGTGACCTGAGATGAAATAGTTAAAACGAGAAAAATGTCTAGACTTGTGTTGTAAAGAAATTGTGGATTGTTGTGGGTAATAACGAAAAAAAAAAATGTGAAATTATTTGGATTATCCTGGGTTAAGAGTGAAAATGTTTTCCCTATGTTGTATATGAAATGTGTAATACTGAGATGGGGAAGTCGACAAGATTCAGCCTGTGTGCGGGGTCATCACGTGACGTCACTGACATAGGGGTAAGTCGACAAGATTCAGCTTGTATGTGTGTGTGTGTGACGTCACTAACCGCCGAGTAAACACCCTTTTTACTTCATTTAACTTAATGAGAGGAATACTGACGTCACTTGTTTAGACCTGTAGTAAGAGAGAGCACCATGCCCCCATAGGAGGAGTTCATTTGAATACTTACCCCAGAGGGGGGAATCCAAAAAAAAAAAAAAAAAAAAAAAACTCGATCCAAGGAGATCATAAGAATTTCGAAACCCCATAGGGGGGAATCCAAAAACTTGATCCGAGGAGATGGAGACTTTGATTTCGAGAAAACCTTGATCCGAGGAAGTAGAGTCTTTGTATTATCGAGAAAACCTTAATCCAAGGCGATGGAGTCTTTGTATTATCGAGAAAAAATTGGGATGGGGGGGGTGAAAGTGGGAGTCCATTTTGAATGCTTATACCCAGAGGGGGAATCCAAAAAAACTCGATCCAAGGAGATGGAGGAGAAAAACTTGATCCAAGGAGATCATAAGAATTTCGAGACCCCATAGGGGGTAATCGAAAAAACTTGATCCAAGGAATTGGAGTCTTTGTATTATCGAGAAAAAAATTGGGGTGGGGGTGAAAGTGGGAGGGGGAAACTCAAAGATTTGATCCGAGGAGAGCACAAGAAAATTAAAAAAAAATTTGAAAAAAATCGGAAAAAAAAAATTCGGGGCGCGGGGGCGATCCGGACGACGCTGCAGAAGGCGCAGCAGAAGGCGGGGCGCGAGGGGCGCGGGCGGGGCGCGAGGGCGCAGCGAGGGCGGTGGGTCGGTGCGACGGACGGGGGGGCGCGGGGGGCGCGGGTGGGGGTCGGGGGTGGGGGCGTGGGGGGCGCGGGTGGGGGTCGTGGGCGGGGGTCGTGGGCGGGGGTCGTGGGCTGGGTCGTGGGCGGGGGTCGTGGGCGGGGGTCATGGGCAGGGTCAAGGTCATTAGCACATAGGTGTGAAAAGGGTCATTAGCACATAGGTGTGAAAAGGGGACCGCTCAGAGGAGGGACCGCTCTGTAGCAGGGATGCCTGAGAGGTAGGGATGCCTGAGTTTTGAATGGGGACTCTGCCCCCCTCCAAATATTAGAGTGGGGTTCCACCCATCACCCATTTTTTTGAGTGGGGGTTCTGCCCCCTCCAGATTTTTAAATTGAGGCTCTGCCTCCTTAAACACTAGATCGGAAGTTAGGTACAACACTTGGAGCTAACGTCATGGGTGAGTGACGTCACGGGTGAGTGACGTCACGGGTGAGTGACGTCACGGATGAATGACGTCACGGGTGACAGAACTGAAACTGGTAGTGAGTACTTTGGTCTGTGAAACATTTCTGGAATCCATCAATAATTATTTAGATTAAAATTCATAATATAAATAAAAAAATGATCTGTTAATAAATAAAATAACTTCAAATAAGTTCCAGATGTATCCCTTGAGCACTAACAGCAGCGTTAAAGAAATATAACAAAACACTTGACAGGTGAACCAGTGGTTCTGAGAGAGTTGGTTCAGTGACTCTGTCTCAACCTACACGTCAAGCGACTGTTATCAGT
>NW_027197103.1:0-68967 GCF_038502225.1 Cherax quadricarinatus | reverse complement strand
TCGTCTCTATGATATATGTACTCTTCATCTTCACTTTGTTACATGTACACTTCATCTTAAATACGATACATGCGCACTTCATCGTCACTATGATATATGTTCACTTCATCTTCGCTATGATACATGTACACTAAATCTTCAATGAGAAACATGTACACTTCATCTTCACTATGATGCATGCACGCTTAATCGTCTCTATGATATATGTACACTTCATCTTCACTATGATACATGTACACTACATCTTCACTATGATACACATACAATTCATCTTCACTGTGATGCATGTTCACTTCATCTTCATTATGATAAATGTTCACTTCAGGTTCACTATGATATATATGCACTTCATCTTCACTATGATGCATGTACACTTCACCTTCTCTATGAAATATGTACACTTCATCTTCACTATGATGCATGTGCACTTCATCTTCACTATGATACATGTACACTTCATCGTCACTATGATATATGTACCCTTCATCTTCATTATGATACATGTACACTAAATCTTCATTGTGATACATGTACACTTCATCGTCACTATGATATATGTACTCTTCATCTTCACTATGATACATGTACACTAAATCTACATAGTGATACATGTACACTTCATCTTCAAAATGATACATGTACACTTCATAGTCACTATGATACATGTACTCTTCATCTCCACTATGAAACATGTACACTGAATCTTCACTGTGATACATGTACACTTCATCTTCACAATGATACATGTACACTTCATCTTCACTATGATACATGTACACTTCATCGTCACTATGATATATGTATTCTTCATCTTAACTATGATACATGTACACTATATCTTCACTGTGATACATATACCCTTCGTCTTCACTATGATACATGTACTCTTCATCGTCCCTATGATTATATGTACACTTCAACGTCAATATGATATATGTGCACTTCATCTTCACTATGATACATGTACCCTAAATCTTCACTGTGATACATGTACACTTCATCTTCTCTATGATACATGTACACTTCATCTTCACTATGATACATTTACACCTCATCGTCTCTATGATATATGTACTTTTCATCTTCACTATGATACATGTCCAATAAATCTTCACTGTGATACATGTACACTTCATCTTCACTTTGTTACATATACACTTCATCTTCACTACGATGCATGTACACTAAATCTTCACTGTGATATATGTACACTTCATCTTCCCTATGATACATGTACACTTCATCTTCACTATGATACATTTACACTTCATCGTCTCTATGTTATATGTACTTTTCATCTTCACTATGACACATGTCCAATAAATCTTCACTGTGATACATGTACACTTCAGCTTCACTATGACATATGTACACTTCATCTTCACTATGGTACATGTACACTTCATCTTCACTATGATACATGTACACATCATCGTCACTATGATGTATGTACACTAAATCTTGACTGTGATACATGTATCCTTCATCTTCGCTGTGATACATGTACACTAAATCTTCACTGTGATACATGTACCCTTCATCTTCACTATGATATATGTACACTAAATCTTCACTGTGATACATGTATCCTTCATCTTCGCTGTGATACATGTACACTAAATCTTCATTGTGATACAATGTACACATCATCGTCATTATGATATATGTACCCTTCGTCTTCACTATGATACATGTACACTAAATCTTCATTGTGATACATGCACACTTCATCGTCACTATGATATATGTACTCTTCATCTTCAATATGATACATGTACACTAAATCTTCACTGTGATACATGTACACTTCATATTCTCTATGATACATGTGCACTTCATCTTCACTATGATACATGTACACTTCATTATCACTATGATATATGTACTCTTCATCTTCACTATGATACATATACACAAAATCTACACTGTGATACATGTACACTTCATCTTCACTATGATACATGAACACTTCATCTTCACTATGATGCATGTACACTTCATCCTCACTATGATTCATGTACACTTCATCGTCACTATGATATATGTACACCTTATATTCACTATGATATATATACACTTCATCTTCTCTATGACACATGTACACTGAATCTTCACTGTGGTACATTACACTTCATCTTCACTATGATACATGTACACTTCATCTTCACTATCATACATGTACACTTCATCGTCACTATGAAATATGTACTCTTCATCTTCACTATGAAACATATACACTAAATCCTCACTGTGATACATATACACTTCATCTTCACTGTGATACATGTATACTTCTTCTTTACTATGATTCATGTACACTAAATCTTAACGGTGATACATGTACACTTCATCTTCACTATGATACATGTACACTTCATCTTCACTATGATACATATACACTTCGTCTTCACTATGATGCATGTACACTTCATCTTCACTATGATACATGTAAACTAAATCTTCACTGTGATACTTGTACACTTCATCTTTACTATGATACATGTACACTTCATCTTCACTATGATAAATTTACACTTCATCGTCACTATGATATATATATGTACTCTTCATCTTCTCTATGATGCATGTACACTTCATCTTCACTCTGATGCACGTTCACTTCATCTTCATTATGATACATGTACACTTCGTGTTCAGTATGATACATGTGAACTTCATCTTGACTATGATGCATGTACACTTCATCTTCACTATGATATATGTACACTTCATCTTCACTATAATACACGTACACTTCGTCTTCACTATGATACATGTACACTTCATCGTCACTATGATATATGTACCCTTCATCTTCACTATGATACATTTACGCTAAATCTTCGTTGTGATACATGTACACTTCATCTTCACTATGATATGTGTACATATCATAGTGTTCATCTCACCTTCACTATGATACATGTACGCTTCATCTTCACTACGATGCATATACACTTCATCTTTGGTATGACGCATGTGTACTTCATCTTCACTATCGTACATTTACACTTCATCTTCACTATAAAACATGAACACTTCATCTTCACTATGATATGTCTACACTTCATTTTCACTATGATATATGTACACTTCATTTTCACTATGATTCATTTACACTTCATCTTCACTGCGATACATGTACTCTTCATCTTCACTATGATACATGTATACTTCATTTTCACTATGATTCATGTACACTTCATCTTCACTGTGATACATGTACTCTTCATGTTCACTATGATACATGTATACTTCATTGTCACTATGATATGTACACTTCATCTTCACTATGATACATGTTCACAAAATCTACACTGTGATACATGTACACTTCATCTTCACTATGGTACATGAACACTTCATCTTCAATATGATGCATGTTCACTTCATCTTCACTATGATTCATGTACACTTCATCGTCACTATGATATATGTACACATCATATTCACTATGATACATATACACTTCATCTTCACTATGATGCATGTACACTGAATCTTCACTGTGGTACATTGCACTTAATCTTCACTGTGAAACATTAACACTTCATCTTCACTATCATACATGTACACTTCATCGTCACTATGAAATATGTACTCTTCATCTTCACTATGATACATATACACTAAATCTTCACTGTGATACATGTACACTTCATCTTCACTATGATACATGTACACTTCTTCTTCACTATGATTCATGTACACTAAATCTTAACGGTGATACATGTACACTTCATCTTCACTATGATACATGTACACTTCATCTTCACTATGATACATGTACACTTCATCTTCACTATGATGCATGTACACTTCATCTTCACTATGATACATGTACACTAAATATTCACTGTGATACTTGTACACTTCATCTTCACTATGATACATTTACACTTCATCGTCACTATGATATATATATACTCTTCATCTTCACTATGATACATGTACACTAAATCTTCACTGTGATACATATACACTTCATCTTCACTATGATACATGTACACTTCATTTTCACTATGATACATGTACACTTCATCGTCACTATGATATATGTACTCTTCATCTTCACTATGATGCATGCACGCTTAATCATCTCTATGATATATGTACACTTCATCTTCACTATGATACATGTACACTACATCTTCACTATGATACACATACACTTCATCTTCACTCTGATGCATGTTCACTTCATCTTCATTATGATATATATATGAACACTTCATCTTCACTATGATATATGTACACTTCATCTTCACTATGATACATGTACGCTTCATCTTCACTATGATACATGTACACTTCATCGTCACTATGATATATGTACCCTTCATCTTCAGTATGATTCAAGTACGCTAAATCTTCTTTGTGATACATGTACACTTCATCTTCACTATGATACGTGTACACTTCATCTTCAATATAATACGTGTTCATCTCATCTTCACTATGATACATATACACTTCACCTTCACTATGATGCATATACACTTCATCTTCACTATGATGCACATACACTTCATGTTTGGTATGACGCACGTGTACTTATTCTTCACTATCGTACATTTGCATTTCATCGTCACTATAATACATGAACACTTCATCTTCACTATGATATATCTACACTTCATTTTCACTATGATATATGTACACTTCATTTTCACTATGATACATGTACACTTCATCTTCAATGTGACATGTGTACTCTTCATCTTCACTATGATACATGTACACTTCATCTTCACTGTGATACATGTACTTTTTATCTTCACTATGATATATGTACACTTCATATTCAGGATGATATGTGTACACTTTATCTTCACAATGCTGAATGTACACTTCATCTTCACTATGATACATGTATACGTCATCTTCAATTTGATACATGCACATATCATCTTCACTATGATAGATGTGCACTTCATCTTCACTATGATGCATGTACACTTCATCTTCAATATGATACATCTATACTTCATCTTCACTGTGATACATACAATTCATCTTCACAGGGAAGCATTTTCACATCATCTTCATTATGATACATGTACACTTCATGTTCACTATTATACATGTGCACTTCAACTTCACTATGATGCATGTACACTTCATCTTCACTATGACACATGTATGCTTCATTTTCACTATGATACATATACACATCATTTTCACTATGATACATGCACACTTCATCTTCACCATTATACACATACATTCATCTTCACAATGATACATGTACAATTCATCTTCATGATGATTCATGCACACTTCATCTTCACTATGTTATATATATACACTTCTTTTTCACTATGATACATGTACACTTCATCTTCACTATGATACATGTTCACTTTATCTTCGCTATGATTCATGTACACTTCATCTTTTATATGATACACGTTAACTTCATTCTTCATTATTATGCATGTACACTTCATCTTCACTATGATGCACATACACTTCATCTTTGGTATGACGCACGTGTACTTATTCTTCACTATTGTACATTTGCACTTCATCGTCACTATAATACATGAACACTTCATCTTCACTATGATATATAAGAACATAAGAACATAAGAAAGGAGGAACACTGCAGCAGGCCTGTTGGCCCATACTAGGCAGGTCCTTTACAATTCATCCCACTAACAACATTTGACCAACCCAATTTTCAATGCCACCCAAGAAACAAGCTCCGATGTGCAAGTCCCTCTCAAATCCAACCCCTCCCACTCATGTACTTATCCAACCTAAATTTGAAACTACCCAAAGTCCCAGCCTCAATAACCCAACTAGGTAGACTGTTCCACTCATCAACTACCCTATTTCCAAACCAATACTTTCCTATGTCCTTTCTAAATCTAAACTTATCTAATTTAAATCCATTACTGCGGGTTCTCTCTTGAAGAGATATCCTCAAGACCTTGTTAATATCCCCTTTATTAATACCTATCTTCCACTTGTACACTTCGATCAGGTCTCCCCTCATTCTTCGTCTAACAAGTGAATGTAACTTAAGAGTCTTCAATCTTTCTTCATAAGGAAGATTTCTAATGCTATGTATTAATTTAGTCATCCTACGCTGAATGTTTTCTAACGAATTTATGTCCATTCTGTAATATGGAGACCAGAATTGAGCTGCATAATCTAGGTGAGGCCTTACTAATGATGTATAAAGCTGCAGTATGACCTCTGGACTTCTGTTGCTTACACTTCTTGATATAAATCCCAGTAATCTATTTGCCTTATTACGTACGCTTAGGCATTGCTGTCTTGGTTTAAGGTTGCTGCTTACCATAACCCCCAAGTCCTTTTCGCAATCTGTATGGCTAAGTTCTACATTATTTAACTTATAAGTGCTAGGGTTATGGACACTCCCGAGCTTCAGAACCTTGCATTTATCTACATTGAACTGCATCTGCCACTTTTCTGACCAAGAGTAGAGTTTGTCTAAATCCTCCTGAAGTTCCCTAACATCTACGTTTGAATCAATTATCCTACCTATCTTCGTGTCATCGGCGAATTTGCTCATATCACTAGTAATTCCTTCATCAAGATCATTGATATATATTATAAACAACAACGGGCCCAAGACTGATCCCTGTGGAACCCCACTTGTTACTGATCCCCACTCGGATTTAACCCCATTTATGGACACTCTCTGCTTCCTGTCTGTGAGCCATGATTCGATCCACGAGAGAACCGTTCCCCCAATGCCATGAGCTGCTACTTTCTTCAACAGTCTTTGGTGCGGAACTCTATCAAATGCCTTACTAAAATCTAAGTAAACAATATCAAATTCTTTATCGTGGTCAACAGCCTCAAAAGCTTTACTGAAGAAAGTTAATAAATTAGTTAGACAAGACCGGCCTCTTGTGAATCCATGCTGAGTATCATTAATCAAGCTATGCTTATCGAGATGGCTTCTTATAATCTCAGCTATAATTGACTCTAGTAATTTGCCTACAATTGAGGTCAGGCTTATTGGGCGGTAATTTGACGGTAACGACTTGTCCCCTGTTTTAAAAATAGGAATTACATTAGCCATCTTCCACATATCAGACACTACACCTGTTTGAAGAGATAAATTAAAAATATTAGTTAATGGTTCACAGACTTCCATTTTGCATTCCTTTAGAACCCTTGAAAAAACCTCATCAGGACCCGGTGACTTATTTTGCTTCAGTCGGTCTATCTGCTTCACAACCATTTCACTAGTGACTGTGATGTTACATAATTTATCTTCTTCTGATCCACTATAAAAATTAATTACCGGAATATTATTAGTGTCTTCCTGTGTAAAAACCGAGAGAAAATAATTATTTAAAATCGAGCACATTTCATTCTCTTTGTCAGTAAGATGCCCATAGTTATTTTTAAGGGGACCTATCTTATCTCTGACTTTTGTTCTATAGACCTGGAAAAAACTTTTTGGGTTAGTTTTAGAATCCCTAGCAACTTTAATTTCATAGTCCCTTTTAGCTTTTCTTATCCCCTTTTTAATGTCCCTCTTAATGTCAATATACTGATTCATAAGATGACCCTCGCCTCTTTTGATACGTCTATAAATTCCTTTCTTATGCCCTAGTAGATATTTCAGCCTATTATTCATCCATTTTGGGTCATTTCTATTTGATCTAATTTCCTTATAAGGGATAAACGTTCTTTGAGCAGCATGTATTGTGTTCAGAAAACTGTCATATTGATAGCTCTCTTCGTTACTCCAGTCAACAGATGATAAGTGTTCTCTAAGCCCATCGTAATCTGCTAAGCGAAAATCTGGGACTGTTACTGAGTTATCCCTACTATCATACTTCCATTCAATTCTAAATGTAATTGATTTGTGGTCGCTAGCACCCAGTTCCTCTGAAACTTCTAAATTATTAACAAGGGATTCATTGTTTGCCAGAACTAAGTCAAGCAGGTTATTACCCCTTGTAGGTTCTGTCACAAACTGCTTCAAAAAACAATCCTGAACTACTTCTAAGAAATCGTATGATTCTAAATTCCCAGTCAAGAAATTCCAATCAATATGACTAAAGTTAAAGTCTCCTAGAATTACTACATTATCGTGCCTTGTGGCCCTAACAATTTCCTCCCATAGTAGTCTCCCCTGGTCCCTATCTAAATTTGGGGGACGGTATATCACACCTAAAATTAATTTTTCATGCCCCTCTGAAAATTCTATCCAAACAGACTCTGTATGTGTTACTTCAGACTTAATACCCGTTTTTATGCAACAGTTCAAGCGATCTCGGACATACAATGCCACCCCACCCCCCTTCCCGATACTTCTATCTACTTGGAACAATTTAAAACCCTGAATGTGACATTCTGCAGGCATGTCCCGACTTTTTGAATTAAACCACGTCTCAGTAATGGCAAATACATCTATGTTACCTGCACTAGCAACTAGTCTCAACTCGTCCATCTTATTCCTAGCACTGCGACTATTTGTGTAATAAATATTTAATGACCCTCCTCTCTCTTTACCCTTCCTGCTCCTTTCTGTTATTCCACTAAACCTATTACTGTCCTTGTCAATTAGTGCCACTGGCTTTCCAATATCCACCTCATTTTGCCTATTACTAGTTCTCCTAGTACTCATGTTACTACCCTGCGACTTCACAGTTTTCCCGCCAAAACCCATACCACTAACTATTCCTAGTTTAAAGACCTAACAGCTCCCTCCACTGCGTTGGCCAGTGCTCCCACCCCACACCTAGATAAGTGAACCCCATCCCTGGCATACATGTCATTTCTGCCATAGAAGAGGTCCCAGTTGTCAATGAATGTTACCGCATTTTCCTTACAGTATTTGTCCAGCCAGCAATTGACACCAATTGCTCTGGACAACCATTCATTTCCAACTCCTCTCCTTGGCAAAATGCCACATATGACAGGTTTCCCACCCTTCCTCCTAATTATCTCTATTGCTGACCTATACCTGCTAATCAGGTCCTCACTCCTACGTCTGCCAACATCGTTGCCTCCAGCACTGAGACAGATAATAGGATTGCTCCCATTACCTCTCATGATGTCATCCAGACGGCTAACAATATCCTTCATCCCAGCCCCAGGAAAACACACTCTCTGCCTCCTACTCCTATCCTTCAAGCAGAATGCCCTATCCAGGTACCTAATCTGGCTATCCCCAACAACAACAATGTTTTTACCTTCCTTGGCGTCGTCCGTCGTGATGCTCCGAGTAGTCGACTCACATTCGCCAGGTAGCATTACACCACTTGTAGAATTCGTCAAGACGTTCTCGATGGTCTTCGTTGGGGTTTCTAGGGATGTCTTACTCACGTCTGCCAATGCTTCTTTGGTGCTCGTTGTGGCATTCCCAGTAGAACACTCACATTCGTCAGGTAGCACCGAGAATGAGTTGGAAGTTTCCACGGTAGTCTTCTGGTTTCTCTTTGTTTCTGCCTCTCCAACCGTTTTCTTGATCTTCAGCTTGGTTCCATGTTGCCCGGCCACTAACCAAGCTCCCCTCTTAAGCTGGGGACTCACAACAGAAGGATTACTACGAATCCTCTTGTTCTCCTCCGTTAATCGCCGTATCTCCATCTTAGCAACTCTGAGCTCTTCTCTCAGCTGCTGGTAAAGTTGCTCAAGAGAGGGCATCCTGGTACAGATTCACAGGGAGCACACAAACAGGTCTTCACAGAGCTAAGTACACATCACCATTTTCACTATGATATATGTACACTTGATTTTCACTATGATACATGTACACTTCATCTTCAATGTGATACATGTACCCTTCATCTTCACTATGATACATGTACACTTCATCTTCACTATGATACATGTACTTTTCATCTTCACTATGATATATGTACACTTCATATTCAGGATGATACGTGTACACTTTATCTTCACAATGCTGCATGTACAATTCATCTTCACTATGATACATGTATACGTCATCTTCACTATGATACATGCACACTTCATATTCACAATGATATATGTGCACTTAATCTTCACTATGATACATGTACACTTCATCTTCAATATGATACATCTATACTTCATCTTCACTGTGATAAATACAATTCATCTTCACAGGGAAGCATTTTCACGTCATCTTCATTATGATACATGTACACTTCATGTTCACTATTATACATGTGCACTTCAACTTCACTATGATGCATGTACACTTCATCTTCACTATGACACATGTATGCTTCATTTTCACTATGATACATATATACATCATTTTCACTATGATACATGCACACTTCATCTTCACCATTATACACGTACATTCATCTTCACAATGATACATGTACAATTCATCTTCATTATGATTCATGCACACTTCATCTTCACTATGTTATATATACACTTCTTTTTCACTATGATACATGTACACTTCATCTTCACTATGATACAGGTCTAGGGCCAGCAGCTGGAGGGTCGCCTTTTCACACCTAGGTGTTACTTCCGGTTTGACCTTGACCTCGCCCTCGAGACTACCTCACCCTTGACCCCGCCCAATACCCCCGCCCACGACCCCCCATCGCGACCCCCGCCCACGCCCTTCGCGACCCCCGCCCGCGCCTTCTGCTGTGCCTTCTGCAGCGTCGTCCGGATCGCCCCCGCGCCTCGAATTTTTTTCCGATTTTTTTCGAATTTTTTTTTAATTTCATTTTCTTGTGCTCTCCATCTCCTCGGATCAAGTTTTTGGATTCCCCCTATGGGGTTTTCGAAATTCCCCCCCGCCCCACTTTCACCCTCCCAACCCCCAAAAATTTCTCAATATTACCAAGTTTTTGGATTCCCCCCTATGGGGTTTTCGAAATTCTCCAATTCCTCGGATCAAGTTTTTTGATTCCCCCTGTGGGGTTTTCGAAATTCTCCATCTCCTTGGATCAAATTTTTAAGGTTCCCCCTCCCACTTTCACCCACCCCCCCATTCCCCCTCCCACTTTCACCCCCCAACCCCCAAAAATTTCTCGATAATACAAGTTTTTGGATTCCCCCCTATGGGGGTTTCGAAATTCTTATGATCTCCTCGGATCAAATTTTTGAGGTTCCCCCTCCCACTTTCACCCCCCCCACTTTCACCCCACAATCCCCAAAATTTCTCGATAATACAAGTTTTTGGATTCCCCCTATGGGGTTTTCGAAATTCTCCAATTCCTCGGATCAAGTTTTTGGATTGCCCCTCCCACTTTCACCCCCACCCCAAATTTTATCGATAATACAAGTTTTTTGATTCCCCCCTATGGGGGTTTCGAAATTCTTATGATCTCCTCGGATCAAGTTTTTTGGATTCCCCCCTCTGGGGTAAGTATTCAAATGAACTCCTCCTATGGGGGCATGGTGCTCTCTCTTACTACAGGTCTAAACAAGTCAAATGACCTAAGAAGGGTGTTTACTCGGCGGTCAGTGACGTCACACATACAAGCTGAATCTTGTCGACCCTTTTAGTTCATTAAAGTTAATAAGGGGACACTTACCTTCTGTCAGTGACGTCACGCGATGACCCCACACACACAGGCTGAATCTTGTCGACCCTTTTAGTTCATTAAAGTTAATAAGGGGATATAGTACCTACATCATAGGGAAAACATTTTCACTCTTAACCCCAATTTTTCTCGTTTTAACTATTTCATCAGAAAGTCACATTTTTTCGTTAATACCCACAATTTCTTTACAACACAAGTCTAGACATTTTTCTCGTTTTAACTATTTCATCTCAGGTCACTCCCCACGAAGTAACCTTCTCCCCACCCTCCCAAACCCTCACACTCCAACCAACACCTCACAATTTTCACTCATAACCCCAATTTTTCTCGTTTTAACCCTTTTAGTTCATTAAAGTTAATAAGGGGACACAGTACATCAGAAAGTCACCACATCGCTTACATCCACTTTCGTTAAATTCACTAGTCACAATTTTACATATTACGAAGTTAAATACGCACTTTTACTTTGAACACCTTCAAAACTCTCTCATAAATCATTTGAATACTCACAAAAATACCTTTATACATTTCCAAACAACACTGAAATACTCCAAAAACATCATTCGAACACCCCCAAATCACCTCTGAATACTCCCAGAACACCTTCATAAGTACTCTTGCACATCATTTGAACACCTTCATAAGTACTCTCATAATCATTTGTACACCTTCAAAAACACCTTTGAATAACCTCAAAACACCCTTGAACACCTTCAAAACACTCTCATAAATCATTTGAATACTCACATAAACACCTTTGTACATTTCCAAACAACACTGAAATACTCCAAAAACATCATTCGAACACCCCCAAATCACCTCTGAATACTCCCAGAACACCTTCATAAGTACTCTTGCACATCATTTGAACACCTTCAAAAACACCTTTGAACATTTTCCAAACAACACTGAAACACTTCCAAAACACTATTTGAGTACTCCCAAATTACACCACTGAATACTACTAAAACACCACTGAATACACTCAAAACACCACCCAAATCACCATAAACTAAGATCAACACCCACGACAACCCACAACCCACAACACCCACAATTTTTTCTCGTTTTATCTATTTTCATCAGAAAGTCACAACACCCTCAATTTTTTCTCGTTTTATCTAATTTCATCAGAAAGTCACAACAACCCACAACTTATAACCACTTTTCAGCATCTCTAGTTCGACAAACATCACCCACATCCCACACCACCCACAACCCACATCACCCACATCCCACATCACCCACAACCCACATCACCCACACCCCACAACACCCACAACCCACATCACCCACAACCCACATCACCCACAACACCCACAACCCATATCACCCACACCCCACAACACCCACAACCCACAATTTTTTCTCGTTTTAACTAATTTCATCAGAAAGTCACAACAACCCACAATTTTTTCTCGTTTTAACTAATTTCATTAGAAAAGTCACAACAACCCACAACACCCACAACCCACAACACCCACAACACCCACAACCCACAGCACCCACAACACCCACAACCCACAACACCCCACAACCCACAATTTTTTCTCGTTTTAACTAATTTCATCAGAAAAAGTCACAACACCCACAACTTATAACACCCACAACACCCACATCCCACAACACCCCACAATTTTTTCTCGTTTTAACTAATTTCATCAGAAAAAGTCACAAAAACAACCCACTTATATCATCTTTTTCGGTATCTCTAATTCGACTACATTACCCACAACCCTCATCAATTACCAATTTATTCACATTTTTTTCCCCTTCTTTTTACTGAATCTTAAAAGTAATACACATTCCTCCCTACAGTACTAAAATTCTAATAAAATCCTCTCCATACCCATCTCCTTGTATCCACATAAATCGATATTATACTCGCATCAACTACCCAACTATTGCGACAAGTTTCAACACCCCTCCATTCTTTTTCCAATATATCATAACTTTTCAATTCTATAATTTCTTTTTAAAATATTCACACATTTACCTTTTATTTTCAGTAAAATCTCCCCATATTTCTAATTACAACCCTCCCCATACCCCTCTCCATCTCACCCGCATTTTCTTCACATCCACTCACCCATCTCCCAACACACCTCTTCAGAACACACACAAAAATCACATTTCACATCCACAAATGCATCTCAAATCCACTAAAATCACTATAATCAAGATATTCACAAAACTCTATGACCACCTAACACACACACACACACACACACACACACACACACACACACACACACACACACCTAACCTAACCTAACCTAACCTAACCTAACCTAACCTAACCTAACCTAACCTAACCTAACCTAACCTAACCTAACCTAACCTAACCTAACCTAACCTAACCTAACCTAACCTAACCTAACCTAACCTAACCTAACCTAACCTAACCTAACCTAACCTAACCTAACCTAACCTAACCTTACCTAACCTAACCTAACCTAACCTAACCTAACCTAACCTAACCTAACCTAACCTAACCTAACCTAACCTAACCTAACCCTAACCTAACCTAACCTAACCTAACCTAACCTAACCTAACCTAACCCTAACCTAACCTAACCTAACCTAACCTAACCTACCCTAACCTAACCTAACCTAACCTAACCTAACCTAACCTAACCTAACCTAACCTAACCTAACCTAACCTAACCTAACCTAACCTAACCTAACCTATCCTAACCTAACCTAACCTAACCTAACCTAACCTAACCTAACCTAGCATAACCTAACCTAACTTAACCTAACCTATCCTAGCCTAACCTATCCTAACCTAACCTAACCTAACCTAACCTAACCTATCCTAACCTAACCTAACCTAACCTAAAATATATTGGAACACTTCCAAAATACATTAGAGTACTCCAGAATTACTTTGAACGACTCCATTTTTGGATATTTCCAAATTAGTTTTGAAAACTTTATCGTAAAATCGAACATTATTTTCTTGTTGGTAAACACACCCATGGTAGAAAATCACACGACCATCTCCTTACCGAACACCTGCATCAACTCAGGTCGGACAGACACCATGTAATGCGATTCACACCCAAGGTAGAAAATCACACGGCCATCTCCTTACCTTTATTAAACATTTCTCTTTTTAATGAATGAATGAAACATATTAATCTTGGTGTAACAACATGCTCTAAACATCATAAATCCTCCTCTCTAAGTCTTGTTCTTCCAAGTCCCGTCACATCGGTACCTGTTAATTTTAATATATTTCATTAGCATATAATGGGGAGAAATTTGCACCATCACCTGTAAAAGATATAACCAACTAAAAGTTACATATTTTTTCACTATCCCAAACATATTCTTCTCGTTAACTTAAATATCTCCCCATTCATGAGTTAAAAAGCATAATCGTACTGCGTCCCCTTATTAACTTTAATGATGTAAGTATTATGGTAGACATGATTCTTGGTGATCAGGTAGAGAGAGAAGGTCGAAAAGGTAAGTGATACATTTTCATGAAGAGATAAATACGAGTTATATATATTAATTCAAATATATCTCTCTTCAAGTTATAATTACTTCCTCATAATAATTTAAATGAATTAAACCACTGATACAAGGTAAATAATTTTGCTTACCTTATAAGTTACTCACACATTAGGCTCAAAGTTTTTAATATAATGTTTAATATCTGTGAAAAGTTCTCTCCAAATTAATTTCCACTTCTTTGTGTTGTACCATCTATGCAAAATGCACAGATTATACTGTCTATTAAATATTTGACTGACAAAGTTTTCAGATATATTGTTTTCCAAAATATAATATACCAGATCATCAAGATGATATAAGTGGGTTGTTTTTGTGACTTTTTCTGATGAAATTAGTTAAAACGAGAAAAAATTGTGGGTTGTTGTGACTTTCTGATGAAATTAGTTAAAACGAGAAAAAATTGTAGGTTGTGGGTGTTGTGGGGTGTTGATCTTAGTTTATGTTGATTTTGGTGGTGATTTGACTGTATTCAGTGGTGTTTTAGTAGTATTCAGTGGTGTATTTGGGAGTACTCAAATGGTGTTTTGAGGTTATTCAGTGTTGTTTGGAAATGTTCAAAGGTGTTTTTGAAGTTGCTCAAATGATATGCAAGAGTACTTATGAAGGTGTTCTGAGAGTATTCAGAGGTGATTTTGGGGGTGTTCGAAAGATGTTTTTGGAGTATTTCAGTGTTGTTTGGAAATGTACAAAGGTGTTTATGTGAGTATTCAAATGATTTATGAGAGTGGTTTGAAGGTGCTCAAGGGTGTTTTGAGGTTATTCAAAGGTGTTTTTGAAGGTGTACAAATGATTATGAGAGTACTTATGAAGGTGTTCAAATGATGTGCAAGAGTACTTATGAAGGTGTTCTGGGAGTATTCAAAGGTGATTTTGGGGGGTGTTCGAATGATGTTTTTGGAGTATTTCAGTGTTGTTTGGAAATGTATAAAGGTATTTTTGTGAGTATTCAAATGATTTATGAGAGAATTTTGAAGGTGTTCAAAGTAAAAGTGTGTATTTAACTTCGTAATATGTAAAATTGTGGCTAGTGAATTTAACGAAAAGTGGTTATAAGTTTTGTGGTGACTTTCTGATGTACTGTGTCCCCTTATTAACTTTAATGAACTAAAAGGGTTAAAACGAGAAAAATTGGGGTTATGAGTGAAAAATTGTGAGGTGTTGGTTGGAGTGTGAGGGTTTTTGAGGGTGGGGAGAAGGTTACTTCGTGGGGAGTGACCTGAGATGAAATAGTTAAAACGAGAAAAATGTCTAGACTTGTGTTGTAAAGAAATTGTGGGTATTAACGAAAAAATGTGACTTTCTGATGAAATAGTTAAAACGAGAAAAATTGGGGTTAAGAGTGAAAATGTTTTCCCTATGATGTAGGTACTATATCCCCTTATTAACTTTAATGAACTAAAAGGGTCGACAAGATTCAGCCTGTGTGTGTGGGGTCATCGCGTGACGTCACTGACAGAAGGTAAGTGTGCCCTTATTAACTTTAATGAACTAAAAGGGTCAACAAGATTCAGCTTGTATGTGTGACGTCACTGACCGCCGAGTAAACACCCTTCTTAGGTCATTTGACTTGTTTAGAACTGTAGTAAGAGAGAGCACCATAGGAGGAGTTCAATGCTTACCCCCAGAGGGGGGGGGGAATCCAAAAAACTTGATCCGAGGAGATCACAAGACTTTCGAAACCCCCATAGGGGGGAATCCAAAACTTGTATTATCGAGAAATTTTTGGGGTTGCGGGGTGAAAGTGGGAGGGGGGGAACCTTAAAAGCTTGATCCAAGGAGATGGAGAATTTCGAAAACCCCATAGGGGGGAATCCAAAAACTTGGTAATATTGAGAAAAAACCCCATAGGGGGGAATTTTATTATCGGGGGGTTGGGGGGTGAAAGTCGGAGGGGCAATCCAAAAAAAAACTTGATTCGAGGAGATCATAAGAATTTCGAAACCCCCACAGGGGGGAATCCAAAAAATTTGTAATATCGAGAAATTTTTGGGGTTGGGGGTGAAAGTCGGAGGGGAAATTTCGAAAACCCCATAGGGGGATCCAAAAAACTTGATCCGAGGAATTGGGGACTTTGATATCGAGAAATTTTTGGGGGTTTGGGGGTGAAAGTCGGAGGGGGAATGGGGGGGGGTGAAAGTGTGAGGAGGAACCTTAAAAATTTGATTCGAGGAAGTGGAGAGCACAAGAAAATGAAATTAAAAAAAATCGAAAAAATCGGAAAAAAATTCGAGGCGCGGGGGCGATCCGGACGACGCTGCAGAAGGCGCAGCAGAAGGCGCGGGCGGGGGTCGCGAATGGCGCCGGCTCGCGCACGGTGCGTTGGTGGGTCGCGAAGGGGGGTTGTGGGCGGGGGTATTGGTTGGGGGGTCAAGAGTGAGGTAGTCTCGAGATCGAGGTCAAGGTCAAACCGGAAGTAACACCTAGGTGTGAAAAGGGGACCCTCCAGCCGCTGGTCCTAGACCGGAAGGGTGCGCTCTGCCGCACCCCTAAAACCGGAAAGGAGCGCTCAGCCGCACCCCTAAACCGGAAGGGTGCGCTCAGTCGCACCGCTAGACCGGAAGGGTGCGCTCTGCCGCTTTTTTGACTACTCATGTACACTTCATCTTCACTATGTTACATGTACACTTCATCGTCACTATGATATATGTACTCTTCATCTTCACTTTGTTACATGTACACTTCATCTTAAATACGATACATGCACACTTCATCGTCACTATGATATATGTTCACTTCATCTTCACTATGATACATGTACACTAAATCTTCACTGAGAAACATGTACACTTCATCTTCACTATGATACATGTAAACTTCATCTTCACTATGATATACTTACACTTCATCTTCACTATGATATATGTACACTTCATCTTCACTATGATACATGTACACTTCATTTTCACTATGATACATGTACACTTCATCGTCTCTATGATACATGTACCCTTCATCTTCACTATGATACATGTACACTAAATCTTCACTGAGAAACATATACACTTCATCTTCACTATGATACATGTAAACTTCATCTTCACTATGATATACTTACACTTCATCTTCACTATGATATATGTACACTTCATCTTCACTATGATACATGTACACTTCATTTTCACTATGATACATGTACACTTCATCGTCTCTATGATACATGTACTCTAAATCTTCATTGTGATACTTGTATACTTCATCTTCACTATGATACTTGTACACTTCATCTTCAATATAATGCGTGTTCATCTCATCTTCACTATGATACATATACTCTTCACCTTCACTATGATACATGCACACTTCATCTTCACTACAATAAATATGCACTTCATTTTCACTGCGATATATGTACATTTCATCTTCACTGTGATACATGTACACTTCATCTTCACAATGATACAGTCACACTTCATCTTCTCTATGATACATGTACACCTCATTTTTACTATGATACATGTACACTTCATCTTCACTATGACGCATGTACACTTCATCTTCACTATGATAATTGAACACTTCATCTACACAATGATACATGTTCACTTCATCTTCACTGTGATACATGTGCACTTCATCTTCACTATGATAAATGTACACTTCATCTTCACTATGATACGTGTACACTTCAACGTCACAATGATACATGTACTCTTCATCTTCACTGTGATACATATACACTTCATCTTCACTATGATGCATGTACACTTCATCTTCACTATGATACATGTTCACTTCATCTTCACTATGATACATGTTCACTTTATCTTCGCTGTGATACATGTACTCTTCATCTTCACTGTGATACATGTACACTTCATCTTCGCTGTGATACATGCACACTTCATTATCACTATGATAAATGTGCACTTAATCGTCACTATGACATGTACACTTTATCTTCACTATGTTACATGTACACTTCATCGTCTCTATGATATATGTACTCTTCATCTTCACTTTGTTACATGTACACTTCATCTTCACTACGATACATGTACACTTCATCTTCACTATGCTACATGTACACTTCATCTTCACTATGATACATGTGCACTTCAACTTTACTATTGATACATGCACACTTCAACTTCACTATCATACATGTGCACTTAATCTTCACTGTGATTCATGTACACTTCATCTTCAACATGATACATGTACACTTCATCTTCACTATGTTACATGTATGCTTCAACTTCACTATGCTACATGTACTCTTCATCTTCAGTATGTTACATTTTCACTTTATCTTAACTACTGGGCATGTTCACTTCATCTTTACTATGATACATGTACACTTCACATTCATTATGATACATGTACACTTCATCTTCACTATGATACATGTACACTTCATCTTTATTATGATACATGTACACTTCATGTTCACTATGATATAAGTACACTTCATCTTCACTGTGATGCATGTAAACTTCATGTTCACTATGATATATAGACACTTCATCTTCACTATAATACATATACTCTTCATCTTCACTATGATACATGTACTCTTCATCTTCACTATGATACATGTACACTTCGTCTTCACTATGATACATGCACACTTCGTCTTCACTATAATACATATGCACTTCATTTTCACTGTGATATATGTACATTTCATCTTCACTATGATACATGTACACTTCATCTTCACTTTGTTAAATGTAAGCTTCATCTTCACTGTGATACATGTACACTTCATTTTCACTATGATATATTAACTCTTCATCCTTACTTTGATGCATGTACTCATCATTTTTACTACAAAACATGTACACTTCACCTTCATTATGACGCATGTACACTTCATCTTAACTATGATGCATATGCACTTCTTCTTCACTATTATACATGTAGACTTCAGCTTTACTATGATACATGTACACTTCATCTACATAATGATACATGTTCACTTCATCTTCACTGTGATACATGTGCACGTCATCTTCACTATGATAAATGTACACTTCATCTTCACTATGATACGTGTACACTTCAACTTCAAAATGATAGATGTACTCTTCATCTTCACTATGATACATGCACACTTCATCTTCACTGTGAAATATATACACTTCATCTTCACTATGATACATGTACACTTCATCTTCACTATGATACATGTTCACTTTATCTTCGCTATGATACATGTACACTTCATCTTCACTCTGATACATTTACACTTCATCGTCATTATGATATATGTACTCTTCATCTTCACTATGATACATTTACACTTCATCGTCATTATGATATATGTACTCTTCATCTTCACTATGATACATGAACAATAAATCTTCGCTGTGATACCTATACACTTCATCTGCACTATGATGCATATGCACTTCATCTTCACTATGATACATTTACTCTTCATCGTCACTATGATATATGTACTCTTCATCTTCACTATGATGCATGCACACTTATTCGTGTCTATGATATAAGAACACTTCATCTTCACTATGATACATGTACACTACATCTTCACTATGATACACATACACTTCATCTTCACTGTGATGCATGTTCACTTCATCTTCATTATGATAAATGTACACTTCATGTTCACTATGATACATGTGCACTTCATCTTTACTATGATGCATGAACACTTCATCTTAACTATGATGTGTGTAAACTTCATCTTCACTATGATACATGTACACTTCCTTTTCACTATGATACATGTACACTTCATCGTCACTATGATATATATACCCTTCATCTTCATTATGATACATGTTCACTAAATCTTCTTTGTGATACACGTACACTTTATCTTCACTATGATACATGTACACTTCATCGTAACTATGATATATGTACTCTTCATCTTCACTATGATACAAGTACACTAAATCTTCATTGTGATACATGTACACTTCATATTCAATAAGATACATGTACACTTCATCGTCACTATGATACATGTACTCTTCATCTTCACTATGAAACATGTACACTAAATCTTCACTGTGATACATGTACACTTCATCTTCGCTGTGATACATGTACACTTCATCTTCACTATGATACATGTACACTTCATCTTCACTATGATATATGTAAACTTCATCTTCACTATTATGCATGTAAAGTTCATATTCACTATGATATACTTACACTTAATCTTCACTATGATACATGTACACTTCATCTTCACTATGCTACATGTACACTTCATCTTCACTATGATACATGCACACTTCAACTTCACTATCATACATGTGCACTTAATCTTCACTGTGATTCATGTACACTTCATCTTCAACATGATACATGTACACTTCATCTTCACTATGATATATGTACACTTCATCTTCACTATGTTACATGTGCACTTCATCTTCACTATGATACATGTACACTTCAGCTTTACAATGATACATGTGAACTTCATCTTCTCTATGATACATGTACACTTCATCATCACAATGATACATTAACACTTTATCTTCACTACGATGCATGTACACATCATCTTTACTATTATACATGTACACTTCACCTTCACTATGACGCATTTTCACTTCACCTTCACCATTGTTCATGTACAATTTTTCTTCACTATGTTACATGTACACTTCATCTTCACTATGATAATTGTACTCTTCATCTTTACTGTGAAACATGTACACTTCATCTTTATTATGATACATGTACACTTCACCTTCACTACGATACAAGTACACTTCATCGTCACTATGATTATATGTACACTTCACCATCACTATGATGTATGAACACTTCATCTTCACTATGATACATGTACACTAAATCTTCACTGTGATACATGTACACATCATCTTCACTATGATACATATACACTTCATCTTCACTATGATACATTTACACTTCATCGTCACTATGATATATGTACTCTTCATCTTCACTATGATACATGAACAATAAATCTTCACTGTGATACCTATACACTTCATCTGCACTATGATGCATATACACTTCATCTTCACTATGATACATGTACACTTCATAGTTACTATGATATATGTACTCTTCATCTTCACTATGATACATGTACACTACACCTTCACAATGATACACATACAATTCATCTTCACTGTGATGCATGTTCACTTCATCTTCATTATGATAAATGTTCACTTCAGGTTCACTATGATACATATGCACTTCATCTTCACTATGATGCATGTACACTTCATCTTCACTATGATATATGTACAATTCATCTTCACAATGATAGATGTGCACTTCATCTTCACTATGATACATGTACACTTCATCATCACTATGATATATATACCCTTCATCTTCACTATGATACATGTATACTAAATCTTCATTGTGATACATGTACACTTTATCTTCACTATGATACATGTACACTTCATCGTCACTATGATATATGTACTCTTCATCTTCACTATGATACATGTACACTAAATCTTCATTGTGATACATATACACTTCATCTTCAAAATGATACATGTACACTTCATAGTCACTATGATACATGTACTCTTCATCTTCACTATGAAACATGTACACTAAATCTTCACTGTGATACATGTACACTTCATCGTCACTATGATATATGTATTCTTCATCTTAACTATGATACATGTACACTAAATCTTAACTGTGATACATATACCCTACATCTTCACTATGATGAATGGACACTTCATCTTCACTATGATACATGTACTCTTCATCGTCCCTATGGTTATATGTACACTTCAATGTCAATATGATATATGTGCACTTCATCTTCACTATGATACATGTACACTAAATCTTCACTATGATACATTTACACTTCATCGTCTCTATGATATATGTACTTTTCATCTTCACTATGATACATGTCCAATAAATCTTCACTGTGATACATATACACTTCATCTTCACTTTGTTACTTATAAACTTCATCTTCACTATGATGCATGTACACTTCATCGTCACTATGATATATGAACTCTTCACCTTCACTATGATGCATGCATGCTTATTCGTCTCTATGATATAAGAACACTTCATCTTCACTATGATACATGTACACTTCATCTTCACTGTGATGCATGTTAACTTCATCTTAATTATGATACATGTACACTTCATGTTCACTATGATATATGTGCACTTCATCTTCACTATGATGCATGTACACTTCAGCTTCACTATGATATATGTACACTTCATCTTCACTATGATACATGTACACTTCATCTTCACTATGATACAGATACACTTCATCTTCACTGTGATGCATGTTAACTTCATCTTAATTATGATACATGTGCACTTCATGTTCACTATGATGCATGTACACTTCATCTTCACTATGATATATGTACACTTCATCTTCACTATGATACATGTACACTTCATCTTCACTATGATACATGTACACATCATCGTCACTATGATATATATACCCTTGATCTTCACTATGATACATGTACACTAAATCTTCACTGTGATACATGTACCCTTCATCTTCACTATGATACATGTACACTAAATCTTCATTGTGATACATGTAGACTTCATTGTCACTATGATATTTGTACTCTTCATCTTCACTATGATACATGTAAACTAAATCTTCACGGTGATACATGTACACTTCATCTTCACTATGATACATGTTCACTTCATCTTCACTATGATACATATACACAAAATCTACTCTCTGATACATGTACACTTCATCTTCACTATGATACATGAACACTTCATCTTCACTATGATGCATGTACACTTCATCTTCACTATGATTCATGTACACTTCATCGTCACTATGATATATGTACACCTCATATTCACTATCATATATATATATACACTTCATCTTCACTATGATACATGTACGCTGAATCTTCACTGTGGTACATTACACTTCATCTTCACTATGATACATGTACACTTCATCTTCACTATCATACATGTACACTTCATCGTCACTATGAAATATGTACTCTTCATCTTCATTATGATTAATATACACTAAATCCTCACTGTGATACATGTACACTTCATCTTCACTATGATACATGTACACTTCTTCTTCACTATGATTCATGTACACTAAATCTTAACGATGATACATGTACACTTCATCTTCACTATGATACATGTACACTTCATCTTCACTCTGATACATATACACTTCGTCTTCACTATGATGCATGTACACTGTGGCATGCAAAGAGTACGTAACCTTTATTCGGCGCATGTACACACCCTCATTTACAGGCTATCTCCCCCAACCAGCGAACCAGGTTGCTAAGAGTTGATGATGGGGCCCCATCGTTCAACTAGTGACCAGGTTCTAGCCAATAAGAAGGTGGGATTGGCAATCGCAGAGGTTATGTGGATACCGCTCTCCTGTCTGCCCTTGTCATTCCCATTCTAGAGCTGGTTGAAGCACGGTCTGCTATCTTGTGGCTTCTATTTCTGCCTTGCTTACCGTGGAGTGCACTATACTTATCACTGTACATAGTGTACATATTGCTGTTCTAAATTGGTGAAGGATAATATAAGTCTAAACTTTTTCTGCTGTGTTTCTTTTGCTCCCATTACACCTGGGATAACAGGCCTTTGAAATCCTAGGTTGTAATATGGGGGCCTGTCCGGGATCTGGACTTAGAGAAACGGTTGAGCTTAGGGTGAAGCTTTTAGCAGGAACATTGTGTAGCTTGCTGTCTCGCTTCGCTTTACAAATTTTGCGTGTCAGTTGCTTATTATCAGCCTTGCTATTGTGTGATCGTTCAACAGCTCGCTACTAGCTTGTTCAGTGTGCTCGCTTCGCTACGGTCAATCTTGTGTGCAGTCGGCTTTGCTTGTATGCGTATTCTGCAATCGTACTGTGCATAGCTAAGCGTGTTCTGCAAATTAACGTGTTACGTTGGGGTATTCGTACTGTGCATAGCGAATAACTTATGCCACCTAGACGAGTCAGACGCCTGGTGTCGGCATATACTTTGCATAACCTACCTAAATTGTCCCTACAGCGTTGTTGGCAAATTGCTCGTTCCATTGGCATTCCCTATAAACGCACTCTCACAGCTGCGCAACTGCGTTCACTTATTGCTGACATACTTATTGAAGAAGAGATGGCACATCAAACTCCTCCCTCTACGGGAGCTAGGGCAAAAACTACTATGTTCTCGCATGAGGAAGATGATACACCTACGGAGCAAAATGGTCAGTATAGTGCAGCTGGGTTGTCTCAAGGTGAATCAGCGTCGTTGGCACTTGAGCTGGCAAAAATCAATCTTGAGCAAACTAGGGAACAGAGAGCATTCGCAAGGGAAGAATTTGATAGGGAAAGAGAAAGGAGGCAGTTTTCGCATTCTGTAAACGATTTCAGTTTACAAAAAGCAGTACAGCTTGTTCCCCGCTTCAATGAGGCCGAACCAGAGCAATTTTTCGAAAGCTTCGAAAATCAGGCTCGAGCCTTGAGGTGGCCGGAACAGCACTGGGCAGCGTTGGTTCATACAGCATTATTGGGTAAGGCACAGGAATTTACGTCGGTATTAACTGACGCTGAATTCTCTGATTATCAAGTAGTGAAGACCACAGTGTTGGGAGCATATACATGTATCCCAGCTAAATATCGTAAGACCTTCAAATTGAACAGGCGGCAGCTTGGTCAATCCCTGGTGGACTTTGTGAGACAGCAAACCAAAGCTTTTACCAGCTGGTATAAAGCGAGTGGTGTCTCTAACTTTGAGGAGCTGGTGCAGCTTATTCTGATTGATAACCTGCTGGAGTCTGTGGGACCAGAGGTTCGTGTCTTTCTGCAGGATCGTGACTTAACCACTGCATTGGAGGCAGCCAGGTTGGCTGATACCTTCGAAACGAACCGCTCCTTGTCCGAGCGGTCCCGTCTCTCTTTTCAACAGTCTGGCGTGAGCAGAGATCGACAACATTGGAGAATGAAGTGCCAGCCGGAGGGAGAGCGTCTACGTCATCCAACTAAGTCACCTGGTGAGCCACGCTTCTCAACATATGGTCCCCCTGCGGAGAGGCAAACTACTTATGGAGCATCTCGACAACAATATCCAGAGAGGCACCAGCCAGAACGACACCACTTGCAACGTCATAAGGGAGTAAAGGGCAAGCCTGTCGTCTGCTTCAGGTGTAATAAAGTAGGTCACATCAGTTCCAACTGCCCCCAAAAACCTCAACCCATCGGGAAAATCTCTAATATCCCTAGTAACATGTCCCCTAGAGAAGTAGAAAAAGGTATGGCCCCTTATTATTGCGAAAGTCTTATTTCCCTTCAGGAAAACTCAGAACCAACTAAAGTAAATACCTTTAGAGATACTGGAGCATATTGCTCACTTGTCAGAGAAGGAATATTACCCCTTTCAGAGAATACTTCCTTGAATTCCTCAGTTTTATTGGAAGCATATGGAGGAGCTATATATTCTGTTCCTTTGCATAAAATTTATGTACAGTGCAAATATTACACTGGGTACTTGACTGTAGGTGTCTCAAAAGGATTTCCCATGAAAAATGCCATGTTATTACTGGGTAATAACATTACTACTGTTACTTCGTGTCCTGAACCTATAATGATTAATGCTTCTCCAGTGTTGGCCATAACTCGGGCAACATCCCAAGGGTTGTCTGGAGGGAATGTTGACCTATCCTTGGACGACTCCGATCTCGGAATAGCCACGTTGTTTTATGAGGCACACCGGCCGGAGCCTCGTAAATCAAGTGAACAGACCCCGATCAAGCCTTCCTATTCCCAGGTTGCAGGATTGCCAGATGTCTCTGTTTCCATGCCCGAGGGACTGTCCTTCCGGGAGGAACAACGAAAGGACCCTTCTTTAAAATTCACTTTTGAGGCAGCCATGGGTAAATCCTCTTTGGGTCATCCGGTCAAGTATGAAGTTAAAAACGATTATTTGATCTGCACTGAGACTGGTAAGGAGATAGAGGGCCGGCAATTATACGACAGGTTAGCAGTTCCAACCAAGTATAGACCTCAAATATTAAATATAGCTCATAATACGTCATTAGGAGGTCACTTAGGAATTACAAAAACCTTGTATAGAATCACAAAAGAATTTTATTGGCCAAAATTAAAGAAAGATGTGAAGAATCATATTAGGTGTTGCCGAGAATGTCAGCAAGTTGGAAAACCTGGACATTCCATTAAACCTGCACCTCTCCAACCTATACCTGCTGATGGAGAACCTTTTGCAGATTTAATTATAGATTGTGTAGGTCCACTACCTAGGTCAAAGTCTGGAAATCAGTATTTATTTATGATTATGGATAAAGTAACCAGATATCCTGAAGCAATCCCATGCGTAGTATCAATACTAAAGCTATTCTCAAAGCTTTAACAAAATTCATTTCTTGTTTTGGCATTCCTAAAACTATACAAAGTGATCAAGGTACTAACTTCACTGCCAAAGCATTTAGGGAAGTATTAACTAGGTTAGGGATAATTCACAACTTATCCACTGCCTATCACCCTCAGTCCCAAGGCGCCTTGGAAAGATTCCACCAAACATTAAAAACAATGATGAGAAGTTTTTGCATGCACTTTCCGACAGATTGGGATGAATCTCTACCTTTGTTGCTGTTCTCAGTACGAGAGACGGTGCAAGAGTCTACAGGGTATAGTCCGTTTGAGCTGATCTTTGGGCACAATGTACGAGGTCCTCTTCGGGTGCTCAAAGAAGGATGGATGGGAGAAGACGTAAGCTCAGCACTCTACAACCCGTCTTCAAGGTTGCAGGTGGCACGTGAGTTAGCCACGGCTAACCTAAAGACAGCTCAAAGTAAGATGAAACAGAGGTATGACAGAAGTGCACAATTCCGCTCCTTCCATCCAGGAGACAAGGTGTTGGTGCAGGAACCTATACCTGGCCACACCTTGAAAGCTAGATTTACGGGACCTATGCAGATAGTAAGTAGATTATCTGATTTAAATTATGTGGTAGCTCCCATTGATAAGACCTCAAAAACAAAAACTTACCACATTAATCAAATCAAGGCCTTTCATACACCAGATAAAGTCCCAGTAATGACTCTGTCCTCTACCTCTGAGGACGACTCTGACTCTTTGCACTCTATCTCTGAAATTAATACTAAACTTTCAAATTCTGTCCTCCTCAAGGATCCTAGCCCGTTAATGGATGGATTATCTGAAATACAAGCAACCAATTTAACTGAGCTTCTACAGTCATATCCTAATATTTTTTCGGATGTGCCGAAAAAATGTACGTTAGGTTACCATGATGTAGATGTGGGAAAATCTAAACCAATTAAACTCTCCCCCTACAGAGCTAATCCTGAAAAGCAAAGGCTACTTCAGCAGGAAGTAGACTTCTTGTTAGAACATGGTTTAGTGGAGGAGTCATCTAGTCCATGGGCTTCACCGTGCATCCTAGTAAAGAAGGCTGATGGAGGGTTTCGTATGTGCACAGACTACCGTAAAGTGAACGAGGTCACAATTACAGATGCTTACCCTCTTCCTCGTCTGGATGACGTAATTGACTTTGTGGGTAAGGCTACTTTTGTGTCCAAATTAGATCTCCTTAAAGGTTACTATCAGGTACCTTTGACAGATAAGGCGAAGGAAATCTCTGCCTTCGTAATTCCAGGAGGTCATTATCAGTATACAGTTACCCCCTTCGGAATGAAAAATTCCCCCTCTTCATTCCAGAAACTCGTCCATCAGGCTATTAAAGGACTTGAAGGCACGGCAGCATACCTAGATGATATTGTTGTGGTGTCTGATACTTGGGATCAACACCTACTTAGACTTAAAGCTCTGTTTGAGACCTTTAAGAATTCCCAATTAACAGTTAATTTATCTAAATCTTCCTTTGGCCAGGCCACTGTCACTTTTCTAGGCCATGAAGTAGGTAGTGGTAATGTTGCACCTAAACTTGCTAAAGTTCTTTCGATTAAAGATTATCCAGTTCCTCATGATAGGAAATCTCTTCAACGTTTCCTAGGCATGATAGGATTTTACAGAAGATTCTGTAAGAATTTCTCAGATATTGTAGCCCCTCTTACCTCTCTTACCAGTCATAAAGTTCCCTTTAATTGGACGTCAGATTGTAACACTGCTTTTAATAAAGCAAAAAGATTATTGTGCTCTGCACCCATTCTCCTGTCTCCAGACTTCTCCAAACCTTTTTCATTACAGGTTGATGCTTGTGAGTCTGGGGTTGGGGCGGTACTATTACAAATCGGGAACAAGGAGTTGCAGCCTGTAGCATACTTTTCAGCCAAGTTCCAGCCACATCAGAGGGCTTACTCTACCATTGAAAAAGAAGCCCTCGCGCTGGTACTGGCTTTGGAGCATTTCGATGTTTATGTGGGCCAGACATCGCAGGTGGTCACAGTCTACAGTGATCACAACCCTTAGTCTATCTCCAAGCCATGAAGAATCACAACACAAGGCTTATGCGTTGGACGCTCAGGCTGCAGCCCTACAATCTGTCCATTAAATATATTGCCGGCAAAGAAAATGTGTTGGCAGACTCTTTGTCAAGAGTCTAGTTTAATATTTTATTTAGGTTAGGATGTATTTGTGGTAACCCCCTTTCAAGCTCTTTTTTTTATCCCCTGATGTGGGGTTTTTTTTTAGTGAGGGGATGCGGGCTACCGTCCGCCTGTATCTTGGAACTATGTTGGCCTATCTGACTGCTGTCTCACTCTGAGTTTAGGGTTTGGCTTTTGGTCACTAGGAAAGCTGAGCTCTATCTAAGAGTTGGATGGTGGAGAGGATAGGCGGTCCCATTATTTTGTGCCATGGCGGCACGGTTACCACTGGGAGGTGGCAGCCTAATCCTGAGCCTTCTCGGGGGTGGGGGTGTGGCATGCAAAGAGTACGTAACCTTTATTCGGCGCATGGACACACCCTCATTTACAGGCTATCTCCCCCAACCAGCGAACCAGGTTGCTAAGAGTTGATGATGGGGCCCCATCGTTCAACTAGTGACCAGGTTCTAGCCAATAAGAAGGTGGGATTGGCAATCGCAGAGGTTATGTGGATACCGCTCTCCTGTCTGCCCTTGTCATTCCCATTCTAGAGCTGGTTGAAGCACGGTCTGCTATCTTGTGGCTTCTATTTCTGCCTTGCTTACCGTGGAGTGCACTATACTTATCACTGTACATAGTGTACATATTGCTGTTCTAAATTGGTGAAGGATAATATAAGTCTAAACTTTTTCTGCTGTGTTTCTTTTGCTCCCATTACACCTGGGATAACAGGCCTTTGAAATCCTAGGTTGTAATACATGTACACATCATTTTCACTATGATACATGTACACTTCATCGTCACTATCATATATGTACTCTTCATCTTCACTATGATGCATGCATCCTTAATCATCTCTATGATATATGTACACTTCATCTTCACTATGATACATATACACTACATCTTCACTATGATACACATACACTTCATCTTCACTCTGATGCACGTTCACTTCATCTTCATTATGATACATGTACACTTCGTGTTCAGTATGATACATGTGAACTTCATCTTGACTATGATGCATGTACACTTCATCTTCACTATGATATATGTACACTTCATCTTCACTATAATACACGTACGCTTCATCTTCACTATGATACATGTACACTTCATCGTCACTATGATATATGTACCCTTCATCTTCACTATGATACATTTACGCTAAATCTTCATTGTGATACATGTACACTTCATCTTCACTATGATATGTGTACACATCATCTTCAATATAATACGTGTTCATCTTATCTTCACTATGATACATAAACACTTCACCTTCACTATGATACATGTACGCTTCATCTTCACTACGATGCATATACACTTCATCTTTGGTATGACGCATGTGTACTTCATCTTCACTATCGTACATTTACACTTCATCTTCACTATAAAACATGAACACTTCATCTTCACTATGATATGTCTACACTTCATTTTCACAATGATATATGTACACTTCATTTTCACTATGATTCATTTACACTTCATCTTCACTGCGATACATGTACTCTTCATGTTCACTATGATACACGTACACTTCATTGTCACTATGATATATGTACACTTCATCTTCACTATGATACATGTACACAAAATCTTCACTGTGATACATGTACACTTCATCTTCACTATGATACATGAACACTTCATCTTCACTATGATGCATGTTCACTTCATCTTCACTATGATTCATGTACACTTCATCGTCACTATGATATATGTACACCTCATATTCACTATCATATATATATATATTCACTTCATCTTCACTATGATACATGTACACTGAATCTTCACTGTGGTACATTACACTTCATCTTCACTATGATACATGTACACTTCATCTTCACTATCATACATGTACACTTCATCGTCACTATGATGTATGTACACTTCATCTTCACTATAATACACGTACGCTTCATCTTCACTATGAAACATGTGCAGTTCATCTTCACTATGATACATGTACACTTCATCTTCACTATGATACATGTACCCTTAATCTTCACTGTGATACATGTACACTAAATCTTCATTGTGGTACACATACACTTCATCTTCACTATGATACGTGCACACTTCATCGTCACTATGATATATGTACTCTTCATCTTTACTATGATACATGTACACTAAATCTTCACTGTGATACATGTACACTTCATCTTCACTATGATACTTGTACACTTCATCTTCACTATGATAAATGTATACTTCATCTTCTCTATGATACATGTACACTTCATCGTCACTGTGATATATGTAGTCTTCATCTTCACTATGATACATGTATACAAAATCTTCAATGTGATATATGTACACTTCATCTTCACTAAGATACATGTACACTTCATCTTCACTATGATTCATGTACTCTTCATCGTCACTATGATATATGTACACATCATCGTCACTATGATATATGTACTCTTCATCTTCACTATGATACATGTACACTAAATCTTCACTGTGATACATGTACACTTCATCTTCACTATGATACATGTACACTTCATCCTCACTGTGATACATGTACACTTCATCTTCACTATGATGCATGTACACTTCATCTTCACTATGATACATGTACACTTCATCTTCACTATGATACATGTTCACTTCATCTTCACTATGATACATGTACACTTCATCTTCACTATGATACATGTACACTTCATCTTCACTGTGATATATGTACACTTCATCTTCACTATGATACATGTACACTTGTCTTCACTATGATACATAAACACTTCATCGTCACTATGATACATGTACACTTCATCTTCACTATGATACATGTACACTTCACCTTCACCATGATTCATGTACACTTCACCTTCACTGTGATACATGTACACTTCATCTTCACTATGATACATGTACACTTCATCTTCACTATGATAAATGTACACTATCACTTCATTACACTTCACTTCATGATGATATGTACCCTTCGTCTTCACTATGATACATGTACACTAAATCTTCATTCTGATACATGTACATTTCATCTCCACTATGATACATGTACACTTCATCTTCACTATGATATATGTACACTTCATTTTCACTATAATTCATTTACACTTGCTCTTCACTGTGATACATGTACCCTTCATCTTCACTATGATACATGTACACTTCATCTTCACTATGATACATGTACACTTCGTCTTCACTGTGATTCATGTACACTTCATCGTCACTATGATATATGTACACATCATCGTCACTATGATATATATACACTTCATCTTCACTATGATACATGTACACTGAATCTTCACTGTGGAACATTACACTTCATCTTCACTATGATACATGTACACTTCATCTTCACTATCATACATGTACACTTCATTGTCACTATGATATATGTACTCTTCATCTTCACTATGATACATGTACACTTCATTGTCACTATGATATATGTACTCTTCATCTTCACTATGATACATGTACACTGAATCTTCACTATGATACATGTACACTTCAAAATCACTATGATACATGTACACTAATATCTACACTTCATCTTCACTGATACATGTATGCTTCATCTTCACTATGATGCATGTACACTTCATCTTCACAGTGATGGATATAAACGAAATCTTCACTCATTGATACATGTACACTTCATCTTCACTATGATTCATGAACACTTCATCTTCACTGTGATATGTGTACACTTCATCTTCACTATAATCCTTGTTCACTAAATCTTCGCTATGATACATATGCACTTCATCATCACTATGACATATAAATATACTCTTCATCTTCACTCTGATACAAGTTCACTTCTTCTTCACTATGATACATGTACACTTCATCTTAATTATGATACATGTACACTTCATGTTCACTATGATATATGTACACTTCATCTTCACTATGATATATGTACACTTCATCTTCACTATGATACATGCACACTTCATCTTCTCTATGATACATGTACACTTCATCTTCACTATGATACATGTACACTAAATCTTCACTGAGAAACATGTACACTTCATCTTCACTATGATACATGTAAACTTCATCTTCACTATGATACATGTAAACTTCATCTTCACTATGATACATGTAAACTTCATCTTCACTATGATACATGTAAACTTCATCTTCACTATGATACATGTACACTAAATCGTACACTACATCTTCACTATGATACACTTCATCTTCACTCTGATGCATGTTCACTTCATCTTCATTATGATATATGAACACTTCACCTTCTCTATGATATATGTACACTTCATCTTCACTATTATACATGTACACTTCATCGTCACTATGATATATGTACCCTTCGTCTTCACTATGATACATGTACACTAAATCTTCATTGTGATACATGTACACTTCATTTTCACTATGATACATGTACACTACATCTTCAATATAATACGTGTTCACCTCATCTTCACTATGGTACATATACACTTCACCTTCACTACGATACATGTTCACTTCATCTTCACTATGATGCATGTACACTTCATCTTCACTGGTATGACGTATGTGTACTTCATCTTCACTATCGTACATTTACACTTCATCTTCACTATACATGTACACTTCATCGTCACTATGATATATGTACACCTCATCTTCACCATGATATATGTACACTTCATCTTCACTATGATACATGTATACGTCATCTTCACTATGATACATGAACACTTCATCTTCATTATAATAGATGTGCGCTTAATCTTCACAATGATACATGTACACTTCGTCTTGACTATATTACTTGTACTCTTCATCTTCACTATGATACATGTACACTTTATCTTCACTATGATACATGTACACTACATCATCACTATTATACATGTACACTTCGTCTTCACTATGATACATATAAAATTTATCTTCACTGGGATGTATGTTCACGTCATCTTCACTATGATACATGTACACTTAATCTTCACTATGATACATGTACACTTCATCTTCACTATGATACATTTTACACTTCATCGTCACTATGATATACATACTCTTCATCTTCACTATGATACATGTACAATAAATATTCACAGTGATACATATACACTTCATCTACACTATGATACATGAACACTTCATCTTCACTATGATATATGAACACTTCATCGTCACTATGATATATGTACTCTTCATCTTCACTATGATACATGTACACTTCATTATAACTATGATATATGTACTCTTCATCTTCACTATGATACATGTACACAACTATGATGCATGTACACTACACTGTGATACATGTACACTTCGTCTTCACTATGATACATATACACTTCATCTTCACTATGATACATGCACACTTCATTTTCACTATGATATATGTACTCTTCATCTTCACTATGATACATGTACACTAAATCTTCACTGTGATACATGTACACTTCATCTTCACTATGATACATGTTCACTGAATCTTCACTGTGATACATGGACACTTCTTTTTCACTATGATACATGTACACTAAATCTTAACGGTGATACATGTACACTTCATCTTCACTATGATACATGTACACTTCATCTTCACTATGATACATATACACTTCGTCTTCAATATGATGCATGTACACTTCATCTTCACTACGATACATGTAAACTAAATCTTCACTGTGATACTTGTACACTTCATCTTTACTATGATACATGTACACTTCATCTTCACTATGATACATTTACACTTCATCGTCACTATGATATATATATACTCTTCATCTTCACTATGATACATGTACACTAAATCTTCACTGTGATACATATACACTTCATCTTCACTATGATACATGCACACTTCATTTTCACTATGATACATGTACACTTCACTTCATATATGTCACTATCTTCATATATGTAATCTTCATCTTCACTATGATGCATGCACTTTAATCATCTCACTATGATATATGTACACTTCATCTTCACTATGATACATGTACACTACATCTTCACTATCATACACATACACTTCATCTTCACTCTGATGCATGTTCACTTCATCTTCATTATGATACATGTACACTTCGTGTTCAGTATGATACATGTGAACTTCATCTTGACTATGATGCATGTACACTTCATCTTCACTATGATATATGTACACTTCATCTTCACTATAATACACGTACGCTTCATCTTCACTATGATACATGTACACTTCATCGTCACTATGATATATGTACCCTTCATCTTCACTATGATACATTTACGCTAAATCTTCATTGTGATACATGTACACTTCATCTTCACTATGATATGTGTACACATCATCTTCAATATAATACGTGTTCATCTCATCTTCACTATGATACATATACACTTCACCTTCACTATGATACATGTACACTTCATCTTCACTATGATGCATATACACTTCATCTTTGGTATGACGCATGTATACTTCATCTTCACTATCGTACATTTACACTTCATCTTCACTATAATACATGAACACTTCATCTTCACTATGATATGTCTACACTTCATTTTCACAATGATATATGTATACTTCATTTTCACGATGATTCATGTACACTTCATCTTCACTGTGATACATGTACTCTTCATGTTCACTATGATACATGTACACTTCATTGTCACTATGATATATGTACACTTCATCTTCACTATGATACATGTACACAAAATCTACACTGTGATACATGTACACTTCATCTTCACTATGATACATGAACACTTCATCTTCACTATGATGCATGTACACTTCATCTTCACTATGATTCATGTACACTTCATCGTCACTATGATATATGTACACATCATATTCACTATGATATATATACACTTCATCTTCACTATGATACATGTACACTGAATCTTCACTGTGGTACATTGCACTTCATCTTCACTATGATACATGTACACTTCATCTTCACTATCATACATGTACTCTTCATCGTCACTATGAAATATGTACTCTTCATCTTCACTATGATACATATACACTAAATCTTCACCGTGATACATGTACACTTCATCTTCACTATGATACATGTACACTTCATCGTCACTATGATATATGTACCCTTCATCTTCACTATGATACATTTACGCTAAATCTTCACTATGATACATGTACACTTCATCTTCACTGTGATATGTGTACACATCATCTTCAATATATTATGTGTTCATCTTGTCTTCACTATGATACATAAACACTTCACCTTCACTATGATACATGTACGCTTCATCTTCACTACGATGCATATACACTTCATCTTTTGTATGACGATTGTGTACTTCATCTTCACTATCGTACGTTTACAATTCATCTTCACTATAAAACATGAACACTTCATCTTCACTATGATATGTCTACACTTCATTTTCACAATGATATATGTACACTTCATTTTCACTATGATTCATTTACACTTGGAAAAGAATAACAGAGCGGCTAAAAGAGGTCAATATATCAGAAATGCGCAGGGAGACACTGGTCAGAGAAATAGCAAGCATCGAACTTAAGCTAAAAGAATCCTTTAGGAGTCAGGAATCGCGGGAAGAACTAAAAGCCATAAATGAAATCGAAAGAAACCCAAAGTATTTCTTCTCCTATGCCAAATCAAAATCGAGAACAACGTCCAGTATTGGGCCCCTACTTAAACAAGATGGGTCCTACACAGATGACAGCAAGGAAATGAGTGAGCTACTCAAGTCCCAATATGACTCAGTTTTTAGCAAGCCGCTAACCAGACTGAGAGTCGAAGATCAAAATGAATTTTTTATGAGAGAGCCACAAAATTTGATTAACACAAGCCTATACGATGTTATCCTGACGCCAAATGACTTCGAACAGGCGATAAATGACATGCCCATGCACTCTGCCCCAGGGCCAGACTCATGGAACTCTGTGTTCATCAAGAACTGCAAGAAGCCCCTATCACGAGCCTTTTCCATCCTATGGAGAGGGAGCATGGACACGGGGGTCGTCCCTCAGTTACTAAAAACAACAGACATAGCCCCACTCCACAAAGGGGGCAGTAAAGCAACAGCAAAGAACTACAGACCAATAGCACTAACATCCCATATCATAAAAATCTTTGAAAGGGTCCTAAGAAGCAAGATCACCACCCATCTAGAAACCCATCAGTTACACAACCCAGGGCAACATGGGTTTAGAACAGGTCGCTCCTGTCTGTCTCAACTACTGGATCACTACGACAAGGTCCTAAATGCACTAGAAGACAAAAAGAATGCAGATGTAATATATACAGACTTTGCAAAAGCCTTCGACAAGTGTGACCATGGCGTAATAGCGCACAAAATGCGCGCTAAAGGAATAACAGGAAAAGTTGGTCGATGGATCTATAATTTCCTCACTAACAGAACACAGAGAGTAGTCGTCAACAGAGTAAAGTCCGAGGCAGCTACGGTGAAAAGCTCTGTTCCACAAGGCACAGTACTAGCTCCCATCTTGTTCCTCATCCTCATATCCGACATAGACAAGGATGTCAGCCACAGCACCGTGTCTTCCTTTGCAGATGACACCCGAATCTGCATGACAGTGTCTTCCATTGCAGACACTGCAAGGCTCCAGGCGGACATCAACCAAATCTTTCAGTGGGCTGCAGAAAACAATATGAAGTTCAACGATGAGAAATTTCAATTACTCAGATATGGTAAACATGAGGAAATTAAATCTTCATCAGAGTACAAAACAAATTCTGGCTACAAAATAGAGCGAAACACCAACGTCAAAGACCTGGGAGTGATTATGTCGGAGGATCTCACCTTCAAGGACCATAACATTGTATCAATCGCATCTGCTAGAAAAATGACAGGATGGATAATGAGAACCTTCAAAACTAGGGAGGCCAAGCCCATGATGACACTCTTCAGGTCACTTGTTCTATCTAGGCTGGAATATTGCTGCATTCACTATGATGCATGTGCACTTCACCTTCACAATGATTCATGTACACATCATCTTCATTATGATACACGTAAACTTCACCTTCACTATGACACATGTACACTTCATCTTCACCATGACACATGCACACTTCTTCTTAACTATGAAACAATTACACTTCATCTTCACTATGATACACGTACACTTCATCTTCACTATGATACATGTACACTTCATCTTCACTATGATACATGTAGAATTCAGCATTACTATGATAATTGAACACTTCATCTACACAATGATACATGTTCACTTCATCTTCACTGTGATACATGTACACTTCATCTTTACTATGATAAATGTACACTTCATCTTCACTATGATACATGTACACTTCATCTTCACTATGATACATGTACACTTCATCTTCACTATGATACAAGTACACTTCACCTTCACTATGATACATGTACACTTCATCTTCACTATGATACATTTACACTTCATCGTCACTATGATACATATACTCTTCATCTTCACTGTGATGCATGCACGCTTAATCGTCTTTATGTTATATGTACACTTCATCTTCACTATGATACATGAACACTAAATCTTCATTGTGATACATGTACACTTCACCTTCACTATGATACATATACACTTCATCTTCACTATGATGCATGTACACTTCATCATCAGTATGATATATGTACCATTCATCTTCACTATGATACATGTACACTTCATCTTCACTATGATACATGTACACTTTATCTTCAGTATGATGCATGTACACTTCATCTTCACAATGATACGTGTACACTTTATGTTCACAATGCTGCATGTACACATTCATCTTTCACTATGATACATGTACACTTCATCTTCACTATGATACATATATACTTCATCTTCACTATGATATATGTACACTTCATTTTCACTATGATTCATGTACACTTTATCTTCACTGTGATACATGTACCCTTCATCTTCACTATGATACAAGTAGACTTCATCTTCACTATGATGAATGTACAGTTCATCTTCACTATGATAGATGAGCACTTAATCTTCACTATGATTCATGTACACTTCATCTTCACTATGATACATGTACACTTCATCGTCTCTATGATATATGTACACTTCATCTTCACTATGATATATACACACTTCATCTTCACTATTAAACATGCATACTTCATCGTCACTATGATACATGTACACTTCATCTTCATTATTATGCATGTACACTCCATCTTCACTATGATGCATGTACACTTCATGTTCACTATGATACATGTAGACTTCATCTTCAATATGATACATGTACACTTCATCTACACAATGATACATGTACACTTCATCTTCACTATGATACATGTACACTTCATCTTCACTATGATACATGTACACTTCATCTTCACTATGATACATGTACACTTCATCTTCAGTATGATACATGTACACATCATCTTCACTATGATAAGTGTACACTTCATCTTCACTATGATACATGTACACTTCATCTTCACTATGATACATGTACACTTCATCTTCACTATGATACATGTACACTTCATCTTCACTATGATATATGTACACTTCATCATCACTATGATATATGTACACTTCATCATCACTATGATATATGTACACTTGATCTTCACTATGATTCTTGTACACTTCATCTTCACTGTGATACATGTACACTTCATCTTCACTATGATACATGTACACTTCATCTTCACTATGATACATGTACACTTCATCGTCACTATGATATATGTACTCTTCATCTTCACTATGATACATATACACTAAATCTTCACTGTGATACATGTACACTTCATCTTCACTATGATACATGTACACTTCTTCTTCACCATGATTCATGTACACTAAATCTTAACGGTGATACATGTACACTTCATCTTCACTATGATACATGTACACTTCATCTTCACTATGATACATATACACTTCGTCTTCAATATGATGCATGTACACTTCATCTTCACTATGATACATGTAAACTAAATCTTCACTGTGATACTTGTACACTTCATCATTACTATGATACATGTACACTTCATCTTCACTATGATACATTTACACTTCATCGTCACTATGATATATACATACTCTTCATCTTCACTACGATACATGTACACTAAATCTTCACTGTGATACATATACACTTCATCTTCAATATGATACATGTACACTTCATTTTAACTATGATACATGTACACTTCATCGTCACTATGATATATGTACTCTTCATCTTCACTATGATGCATGCATGCTTAATCATCTCTATGATATATGTACACTTCATCTTTACTATGATACATGTACACTTCATCTTCACTATCATACATGTACACTTCATCGTCACTATGAAATATGTACTCTTCATCTTCACTATGATACATGTACACTAAATCTTCACTGTGATACATATACACTTCATCTTCACTATGATACATGTACACTTCATCTTCACTATGATACATATACACTACATCTTCACTATGATACACATACACTTCATCTTAACTCTGATGCACGTTCACTTCATCTTCATTATGATAAATGTACACTTCGTGTTCAGTATGATACATGTGAACTTGATCTTGACTATGATGCATGTACACTTCATCTTCACTATGATATATGTACACTTCATCTTCACTATGATATATGTACACTTCATCTTCACTATGATATATGTACACTTCTTCGTCACTATGATATATGTACCCTTCGTCTTCACTATGATACATGTACACTAAATCTTCATTCTGATACATGTACACTTCATCTTCACTATGATATGTGTACACATCATCTTCAATATAATATGTGTTCATCTCAAGTTCACTTTGATACATATACACTTCACCTTCACTATGATACTTGTACACCTCATCTTCACTACGATGCATATACACTTCATCTTTGGTATGACGCATGTGTACTTCATCTTCACTATCGTACATTTACACTTCATCTTCATTATAAAACATGAACACTTCATCTTCACTATGATATGTCTACACTTCACTTTCACTATGATATATGTACACTTCATTTTCACGATGATTCATCTACACTTCATCTTCACGGCGATACATGTACTCTTCATCTTCACTATGATACATGTACACTTCATTTTCACTATGATTCATGTACACTTCATCTTCACTGTGATACATGTACTCTTCATGTTCACTATGATACATGTACACTTTATTGTCACTATGATATATGTACACTTCATCTTCACTGTGTTACATGTACACAAAATCTACACTGTGATACATGTACACTTCATCTTCACTATGATACATGAACACTTCATCTTCACTATGATGCATGTTCACTTCATCTTCACTATGATTCATGTACACTTCATCGTCACTATGATATATGTACACATCATATTCACTATGATATATATACACTTCATCTTCTATATGATACATGTACACTGAATCTTCACTGTGATACATTTGCACTTAATCTTCACTATGATACATGTGCACTTCATCTTCACTATGATACATGCACACGTCCTCTTCACTATGATAAATGTACACTTCATGTTCACTATGATACATGTACACATCATCTTCAATATGATACATGTACACTTCATCTTATCTATGATAGATGTACTCTTCATCTTCACTATGATTATATGTACACATCATCGTCACTATGATGCAAGTACACTTCATCTTCACTACGATACATGTGCACTAAATCTTCACTGTGATATATGTACACTTCATCTTCCCTATGACATGTACACTTCTAAACTATGATACATTTACACTTCATCGTCACTATGATATATGAACTCTTCATCTTCACTATGATTCATGACCACTAAATCTTCTCTGTGATACATGTACACTTCATCTTCCCTATGATACATGTACACTTCATATTCACTGTGATACATGTACTTTCCATCTTCACTATGATATATATCACTATATACATATATCTTCATACACTTCATCTTCACTATGATACATGTACACTTAATCTTCACTATGATACATGTATCCTTCATCTTCACTATGATACATGTACACTTCATCTTCACTATAATACATGTACACTTAATCTTCACTATGATACATGTGCACTTCATCTTCACTATGATATATGTACATGTTCATCTTCACTATGATACATGTACACTTCATCGTCACTATGATACATGTACTCTACATCTTCACTATGATACACTTCATCTTCACTGTGATGCATGTTCACTTCATCTTCATTATGATACATGTACACTTCATGTTCAGTATGATACATGTGCACTTCATCTTCACTATGATGCATGTACACTTCATCTTCACTATGATATATGTACACTTCATCTTCACTATGATACATGTACACTTCATCTTCACTATGATACATGTACACTTCATCGTCACTATGATATATGTACCCTTCATCTTCACTATGATACATGTACACTAAATCTTCATTGTGATACATGTACACTTCATCTTCACTATGATACATGTACACTTCATCTTCAATATAATACGTGTTCATCTCATCTTCACTATGATACATATACACTTCACCTTCACTATGATGCATGTACACTTCATCTTCACTATGATGCATATACACTTCATCTTTGGTATGACGCACGTGTACTTATTCTTCACTATGGTACATTTGCACTTCATCGTCACTATAATACATGAACACTTCATCTTCACTGTGATACATGTACACTTCATTTTCACTATGATATATGTACACTTCATTTTCACTATGATTCATTTACACTTCATCTTCACTGCGATACATGTACTCTTCATCTTCACTATGATACATGTACACTTCATCTTCACTATGATACATGTACACTTCATCTTCACTATGATGCATGTACACTTCATCTTCACTATGATATATGTACACTTTATCTTCACTATGATACATCTTCACTACACTTCATCTTCACTGATGATGCACACATGTACACTTCATCTTCACTATGATACATGTACACTTCATCTTCACTATGATATCATGTACACTTCATCTTCACTGCTTTTCACATATGATACATGTACACTTCATCTTCACTATACATGATACATGTGATACATGTACACTTCATCTTCACTATGATACATGTATGCACACTTCATCTTCACTATGATTCATGTATACTTCATCTTCACTATGATACATGTACACTTCATCTTCACTATGATACATGTACACATCATCTTCACTATGAAACATGTAAACTTCATCTTCACTATGTATTGATACATTACACTACTATGATACATGTACACTTCATCTTCACTATGATACATGTACACTACACTTCATCTTCATCTTCATGATACATGTACACTTCATCTTCTCTATGATTCATTTACACTTCATCTTCACTATGATACATGTACACTTCATCTTCACTGTGATATATTTACACTTCATCTTCACTATGATGCATGTACACTTCATCTTCACTATGATACATGTACACTTCATCTTCACTATGATACATGTACACTTCATCTTCAGTATGATACATGTATGCTTCATCATCACTATGATACATGTATACTTCATATTCACTATAATGCATGTGCACTTGTTCATCAGTATGATACTTGCAAACTTCATCTTCTCTGTGATACATATACATTTCTTCTTCACTATCATATATGTACACTTCATCTTCAGGATGATACATGTTCACTTTACCTTCAGTATGATACATGTACACCTCATCTTAACTATGATACATGTACATTTCCTCTTCACAATGATGCATATATACTTCATCTTCACTATGATACATGTATACTAAACTTCATCTTCACTGTGATACATGTCACTTCATCTTCACTGATACATGTACATTTCATCTTCACTGTGATACATGTACACTTCATTTTCACAATGATACATTAACACTTCATCCTCACTTTGATGCATATACTCATCATTTTTGCTATGATACATGTACACTTCATCTTCACTATTACAAATGTAGACTTCAGCTTTACTATGATACATGTACACTTCATCTACATAATGATGCATGTTCACTTCATCTTCAGTGTGATACATGTACACTTCCTCTTCACAATGATACATGTAGAATTCATCTTCATTATGATTCATGTGCACTTAATCTTCACTATGTTATATATACACTTCATGTTCACTATGGTACATTTGCACTTCATCTTCACTATGATACATGTACACTTCATCTTCACTATGATACATGTACACTTCATCTTCACTATGATACATGTACACTTCATCTTCTCTATGATACATGTAAACTTCATCTTCACTTTGATACATGTGCACTTCATCTTCACTGTGATACATGTACACTTCATCTTCAGTATGATGCATGTGCACTTCATCTTCACTGTGATACAAGAACACTTCATCTTCACTATGATGCATGCACACTTCATCTTCTCTATGATACATATGCACTTCGTCTTCACTATGATACATGTACACTTCATCTTCACTATCATACAAGTGCACTTCATCTTCACTATGATATGTACACTGTACATGTACACTTCATCTTCACTATGATACATGTACATGTACACTTCATCTTCACTATGATACATGTACACTTCATCTTCACTATGATACATGTACACTTCATCTTCACTATGATACATGTACACTTCATCTTCACTATGATACATGTACACTTCATCTTCACTATGATACATGTACACTTCATCTTCACTATGATACATGTACACATGTACACTCATCTTCACTATGATACATGTACACTTCATCTTCACTATGATACATGTACACTTCATCTTCACTATGATACATGTACACTTCATCTTCACTATGATACATGTACACTTCATCTTCACTATGATACATGTACACTTCATCTTCACTATGATACATGTACACTTCATCTTCACTATGATACATGTGCACTTCATCGTCACTATGATACATGTACACTTCATCTTCACTATGATACATGTACACTTCATCTTCACTATGATACATGTATACTTCATCTTCACTATGATACATGCACACTTCATCTTCACTATGATACATGTACACTTCATCTTCACTATGACACATGTACACTTCGTCTTCACTATGATACATGTTCCCTTCATCTTCACTATGATACATGTACACTTCATCTTCACTATGATACATGTACACTTCATCTTCACTATGATACATGTACACTTCATCTTCACTATGATACATGTACACTTCATCTTCACTATGATACATGTACACTTCATCTTCACTATGATACATGTACACTTCATCTTCACTATGATACATGTATGATACTGTCACTTCATCTTCACTATGATACATGTACACTTCATCTTCACTATGATATGATGTACACTTCATCTTCACTATGATACATGTACACTTCATCACTTCACTATGATACATGTACACTTCATCTTCACTATGATACATGTACACTTCATCTTCACTATGATACATGTACACTTCATCTTCACTATGATACATGTACACTTCATCTTCACTATGATACATGTACACTTCATCTTCACTATGATACATGTACACTTCATCTTCACTATGATACATGTACACTTCATCTTCACTATGATACATGTACACTTCATCTTCACTATGATACATGTACACTTCATCTTCACTATGATACATGTACACTTCATCTTCACTATGATACATGTACACTTCATCTTCACTATGATACATGTACACTTCATCTTCACTATGATACATGTACACTTCATCTTCACTATGATGTACACTTCATCTTCACTGTGATACATTAACTCTTCATCTTCACTGTGATGCATGTACTCATCATCTTCACTAGGATACATGTACACTTCATTTTCACAGTGACGCATGTACACTTCATCTTCACTATGATATATGTACACTTTATCTTCATCTTCACTGTATATACACTTCATCTTCACTATGATTCATGTACACTTCATCTTCACTATGACACTTCATCTTCACTATACTTCATCTTCACTATGATACATGTACACTTCATCTTCACTATGATACATGTACACTTCATCCTCACTATGATATATGAACTCTTCATCTTCACTATGATACATGTACACTTCATCTTCACTATGATACATGTACACTTCATCTTCACTATGATACATGTACACTTCATCTTCACTATGATACATGTACACTTCATCTTCACTATATGATGTACACTTCATCTTCACTATGTACACTTCATCTTCACTTCATTCATCTTCACTATGGTACATATACACTTCATCTTCACTATGATATATGTACACTTCATCTTCATCTTCACTGTATATACACTTCATCTTCACTATGATTCATGTACACTTCATCTTCACTATGACACATATGCACTTTATCTAACTATGATACATGTACACTTCATCTTCACTATGAAACATGTAAACTTCTTTCACTATGATACATGTTCACACTATGATACATGTACATTCACTATGATACACTATGATACAAGTACGTTTCATCTTCACTATGATACATGTACACTTCATCTTCACAATGATATATGTACACTTCACCTTCACTTTCATGCATGTTCACGTCATCTTCACTATGATACATGTACACTTCATCTTCACTATGATATATGTACACTTCATCTTATGACTACACTGATACATGATACATGTACACTTCATCTTCACTATGATATATGTACACTTCATCTTCACTATGATACATGTACACTTCATCTTCACTATTATACATGTACACTTCATCTTCACTATGATACATGTACACTTCATCTTCACTATGATACATGTACACTTCATCTTCACTATGATACATGTACACTTCATCTTCACTATGATACATGTACACTTCATCTTCACTATGATACATGTTCACTATGATACATGTACACTTCATCTTCACTATGATACATGTACACTTCGTCTTCACTATGGTATATGTACACTTCATCTTCACTATGATACATGTTCACTATGATTCATGTACACTTCATCTTCACTATAATACATGTACACTTCATCTTCACTATGATATATGTACACTTCATCTTCATCTTCGCTGCATATACACTTCATCTTCACTATGATTCATGTACACTTCATCTTCACTATGATACATGTACACTTCATCTTCACTATGATACATGTACACTTCATCTTCACTATGATACATGTACACTTCATCTTCACTATGATACATGTACACTTCTTCATCACTATGATACATGTACACTTCATCTTCAGTATGATACATGTACACTTCATCTTCACTATGATACATGTACACTTCATCTTCACTATGATACATGTACACTTCATCTTCACTATGATACATGTACACTTCATCTTCACTATGATACATGTACACTTCATCTTCACTATGATACATGTACACTTCATCTTCAGTATGATACATGTACACTTCATCTTCACTATGATACATGTACACTTCATCTTCACTATGATACATGTACACTTCATCTTCAGTATGATGCATGTGCACTTCATCTTCACTGTGATACAAGAACACTTCATCTTCACTATGATGCATGCACACTTCATCTTCTCTATGATACATGTACACACATCTTCACTATGATACATGTACACTTCATCTTCACTATGATACATGTACACTTCATCTTCACTATGATATATGTACACTTCAGCTTAACAATGATACATGTGAACTTCATCTTCTCTATGATACATGTACACTTCATCTTCACAATGATACTTTAACACTTCATCTTCACTACGATGCATATACACATCATCTTTACTATGATACATATGCACTTCCCCTTCACTATGACGCATGTGCACTTCACCTTCACCATGATTCATGTACACTTCACCTTCACTGTGATACATGTACACTTCATCTTCACTATGATACATGTACACTTCATCTTCACTATGACATGTACACTTCATCTTCACTATGAAACAAGTACACTTCTTCTTCACTATGATACAGGTACACTTCATCTTCACTATGATACATGTACACTTCATTTTCACTATGATACTTCACTTCATTTCACTATGATACATGATACATGTACACTTCATCTTCACTATGATACATGTACACTTCATCTTCTTTATGATTCATGTGCACTACATCTTCACTATGATACACATACACTTCATCTTCACTGTGATGCATGTTCACTTCATCTTCACTATGATACATGTACACTTCATCTTCACTATGATACATGTACACTTCATCTTCACTATGATACATGTACACTTCATGGTCACTATGATACATGTACACTTCATCTTCACTATGATACATGTACACTTCATGGTCACTATGATATCTTCACATGTACACTTCATCTTCACTATGATACATGTACACTTCATCTTCACTATGATACATGTACACTTCATCTTCACTATGATATGTTCATCTTCACTATGATACATGTTCACTATGATTCATGTACACTTCATCTTCACTATAATACATGTACACTTCATCTTCACTATGATACATGTACACTTCATCTTCACTATGATACATGTACATTTCATCTTCACTATGATACATGTACACTTCATCTTCACTATGATACATGTACTCTTCTTATTCACTATGACACATGTACACTTCATCTTCACTATGAAACATGTACACTTCCTCTTCACTATGATACATGTACACTTCATCTTCACTATGAAACATGTACACTTCATCTTCACTATGAAACATGTACACTTCATCTTCACTACGATACATGTGCACTAAATCTTCACTGTGATATATGTTCTCTTCATCTTCACTATGATACATGTACACTTCATCTTCACTATGATACACATACACTTCATCTTCACTATGATACATGTACACTTCATCTTCACTATGATACATGTACACTAAATCTTCACTGTGATATATGTACACTTTATCTTCACTATGATACATGTACACTTCATCTTCACTATGATACATGTACACTTCATCTTCACTATGATACATGTACACTTCGTCTTCACTATGATACATGTACACTTCATCTTCACTATGATACATGTACACTTCATCTTCACTATGATACATGTACACTTCATCTTTACTATAATACATTTACACTTCATTTTCACTATGATCCATGTACACTTCATCTTCACTGTGATACATGTACACTTCATCTTCACTATGATACATGTACACTAAATATTCACTTCATCTTCACAATGATACATGTACACTTCATCTTCACTATGATACATGTACACTTCGTCTTCACTATGATACATGTTCACTTCATCTTCACTATGATTCATGTACACTTCATCATCACTATGGTTATATGTACACTTCATCGTCACTGTGATATATGTACACTTCATCTTCACTATGAAACATGTACACTTCATCGTCACTATGATATATGTAAACTTCATCTTCACTATGATGATATGTACACATCTTCACTATGATCATTCACTGCATCTTCACTATGATACATGTTCATTTCATTTTCACTATGATACATTACACTTCATCATCACTATCTTCATATGATACATGTACACTTCATCTTAACTATGATACATATGCACTTCATCTTCACTATTATGAATGTACACTTCATCTTCACTCTGATGCATGTTCACGTCATCTTCATTATGATACATGTACATTTCATCTTCACTATGATTCATGTACACTTCTTCGTCACTATGATATAGCTGCCCTTCATCTTCAGTATGATACAAGTATGCTAAATCTTCATTGTGATACATGTACGCTTCATCTTCACTATGATACGAGTACACTTCATCTTCAATATAATACGTGTTCATCTCATCTTCACTATGATACATATACACTTCACCTTCACTATGATGCATGTACACTTCATCTTCACTATGATGCATATACACTTCATCTTTGGTATGACGCACGTGTACTTATTCTTCACTATGGTACATTTGCACTTCATCGTCACTATAATACATGAACACTTCATCTTCACTATGATATATCTACACTTCATTTTCACTATGATATATGTACACTTCATTTTCACTATGATTCATGTACACTTCATCTTCAATGTGATACGTGTACTCTTCATCTTCACTATGATACATGTACATTTCATCTTCACTATGATACATGTTCACTTCATCTTCACTGTGATACATGTACTTTTCATCTTCACTATGATATATGTACACTTCATATTCAGGATGATACGTGTACACTTCATCTTCACAATGCTGAATGTGCACTTCATCTTCACAATGCTGAATGTGCACTTCATCTTCACTATGATACATATATACGTCATATTCAATATGATACATGCACACATCATCTTCACTATGATAGATGTTCACTTCATCTTCACTATGATGCATGTACACTTCATCTTCAATATGATACATTTATTCTTCATCTTCACTGTGATACATACAATTCATCTTCACTGGGAAGCATTTTCACATCATCTTCATTATGATACATGTACACTTCATGTTCACTATTATACATGTGCACTTCATCTTCACTATGATGCGTGTACACTTCATCTTCACTATGAAACATGTATGCTTCATTTTCATTATGATACACATACACATCATTTTCACTATGATACATGCACACTTTATCTTCACCATTATACACGTACATTCATCTTCACAATGATACATGTACAATTCATCTTCATTATGATTCATGCACACTTCATCTTTACTATGTTATATATACACTTCTTCACTATGATGCATCTGCACTTCATGTTCACTATGATTCCTATGCACTTCATCTTCAATATAATGCATGTACACTAAATCTTCACTGTGATATATGTACACTTCACCTTCACTATGATACATGTACACTTCTTCACTATGATACATGTACACTTCATCGTCACTTTGATATATGTACTCTTTATCTTCATTATGATGCATGCACACTACATCTTCACTATGATACACATACACTTCATCTTCACTGCGATGCATGTTCACTACATCTTAATTATGATACTTGTACACTTCATGTTCACAATGATACATGTGCAGTTCATCTTCACTATGATACATGTACACTTCATCTTCACTATGATACATGTACACTTCATCGTCACTATGGTATATGTACCCTTCATCTTCACTGTGATACATGTACACTAAATCTTCAGTGTGGTACAGATACACTTCATCTTCACTATGATACGTGCACACTTCATCGTCACTATGATACATGTACTCTTCATCTTCACTATCATACATGTACACTAAATCTTCACTGTGATACATGTACACTTCCTCTTCACTATGATACTTGTATACTTCATCTTCACTATGATAAATATATACTTCATCTTCACTGTGATACATGTACACTTCATCTTCACTATGATACATGTACACTTCATCTTCACTATGATGCATGTTCACTTCATCATCACTATGATACATGTACACTTCATCTTCACTATGACACATGTACACTTCATCTTCACTATGATACATGTATACGTCATCTTCACTATGATACATGCACACTTCATCTTCACTATGATAGATATGCACTTAATCTTCACTATGATACATGTACTCTTCATCTTCACTATGACACATGTACACTTGTTCTTCACTATGATACAGGTACACTTCATCTTCACTATGATACATGTACACTTCATCTTCACTATGATACATGTTCACTTCATCTTCACTATGATACATGTATACTTCATCTTCACTATGATAAATGTACACATCATTACTATGATCTTCATCTTCACTATGATACATGTACACATCATCGTTACTATGATATATGTACACTTCATCTTCACTTCACTATGATACATGTACACTTCACATCTTCATTCACTATGATACATGTACACTTCATCTTACTATGATGATGATACATGTACACTTCATCTTCACTATGATACATGTACACTTCATCTTCACTATGATACATGTACACTACTTCATCTTCACTATGATGTACACTTCATCGTCACTATGATATGTACACTTCATCTTCACTATGACTTCATCTTCACTATGATACATGTACTCTTCATCTTCACTATGATACACATTTACACTTCATCTTCACTGTGATACATGTAAACTTCATCTTCACTATGATACATGTACACTTCATCTTCACTATGATACATGTACACTTCATCTTCACTATGATACATGTACACTTCATCTTCACTATGATACATGTACACTTCATCTTCACTGTGATACATGTACACTAAATCTTCATTATGATACATGTACACTTCATCTTCATGTACTATGACTATGATGTGTACACTTCATCTTCACTATGATACATTCATCTTCACTATGATACATGTACTTCATCTTCACTATCATACATGTACACTTCATCTTCACTATGATACATGTACACTTCATCTTCACTATGATTTATGTACACTTCATCTTCACTGTGATATATGTACACTTCATCTTCACTATGATACATGTAAACTTCATCTTCACTATGATACATGTACACTTCATCTTCACTATGATACATGTACACTTCATCTTCACTATGATACATGTACACTTCATCTTCACTATGATACATGTACACTTCATCTTCACTATGATACATGTACACTTCATCTTCACTATGATACATGTACACTTCATCTTCACTATGATACATGTACACTTCATCTTCACTATGATACATGTACACTTCATCTTCACTGTTATACATATACACTTCATCTTCTCTATGATATGTACACTTCATCTTCACTGTACACTTCATCTCTCACTATGATACATGTACACTTCATCTTCTCTATGATACATGTATACTTCATCTTCACTATGATACATGTACACTTCATCTTCACTAAGATACATGTACTCTTCATCGTCACTATGGTACATGTACACTTCATCTTCACTATGATACATGTACACTTCATCTTCACTATGATGTACACATCATCTTCACTATGATACATGACACTTCACACTTCATCTTCATGATACATGTACACTTCATCTTCACTATGAAACATGTACACTTCCTCTTCACTATGATACATGTACACTTCATCTTCACTATGAAACATGTACACTTCATCTTCACTATGACACATGTACACTTCATCTTCACTATGATACATGTACACTTCCTCTTCACTACCTGATACATGTACACTTCATCTTCACTATGAAACATGTACACTTCATCTTCACTATGAAACATGTACACTTCATCTTCACTACACATGTACACTTCATCTTCACTATGATACATGTACACTTCATCTTCACTATGATACATGTACACTTCATCTTCACTATGATACATGTACACTTCATCTTCACTATGATACATGTACACTTCATCTTCATCATGTACACTTCATCTTCACTATGATACATGTACACTTCATCTTCACTATGATACATGTACACTTCATCACTATCATGTACTTCATCTTCACTATGATACATGTACACTTCATCTTCACTATGATACATGTACACTTCATCTTCACTATGATACATGTACACTTCATCTTCACTATGATACATGTACACTTCATCTTCACTATGATACATGTACACTTCATCTTCACTATGATACATGTGAACTTCATCTTCACTATGATACATGTACACTTCATCTTCACTATGATACATGTACACTTCATCTTCACTATGATACATGTACACTTCATCTTCACTATGATACATGTACACTTCATCTTCACTATGATACATATGTACACTTCATCTTCACTATGATACATGTACACTTCATCTTCAGTATGATACATGTATGCTTCATCATCACTATGATACATGTACACTTCATATTCACTATGATACATGTACACTTGTTCTTCACTATGATACATGTACACTTCATCTTCACTATGATACATGTACACTTCATCTTCACTATGATACATGTACACTTCATCTTCACTATGATACATGTACACTTCATCTTCACTATGATACATGTACACTTCATCTTCACTATGATACATGTACACTTCATCTTCACTATGATACATGTACACTTCATCTTCACTATGATATATGTACACTTCATTTTCACTATAATTCATTTACACTTGCTCTTCACTGTGATACATGTACCCTTCATCTTCACTATGATACATGTTCACTTCATCTTCACTATGATATATGTACACTTCATATTCAGGATGATACGTGAACACTTCATCTTCACAATGCTGCATGTACAATTCATCTTCACTATGATACATGTATACGTCATCTTCACTGTGATACATGCACACTTCATGTTCACTATGATAGATATGCACTTAATCTTCACTATGGTACATGTACACCTCTTTTTCACTATGATACATGTACACTTCATCGTCACTATGATGAATGCACACTTCATCTTCACTATGATACATGTACACTTCATAGTCACTATGATATGTGTACACTTCATCGTCACTATGATATATGTACACTTCATTTTATTTATTTATTTATTTATTATAAATTTGTGCACACATACAGAGGTACAAAAAAATACAGATAAGAGCAGTATGCCAAAGCCACTTATACTATGCATAGCATTACGGGCTGGCTTAAAATTAACTTAAGATTAACTAAGCAATGATGAAGTCAGTGATAAAACATTAATGTAAACAGATTACTATAAAGCACAAGTGAGTATTACAAAGACAGGTCATATGAAGGATTCTGTTAGGTAGTGTATTTAAAAAATAATAAAGTTAGATTGGGTTTTAGGTTTAACATTTATGTGATATAATTGTGAGAAACATTTAAGATATACAATTTATAAGGTTCAGTTATTCAGTATTTATTTGGTTTTGGGTGAGTAAGTGATCTTTGAGTAGAGACTTGAATTTATAAACAGGTAGTGTTTCTTTTATATTTACAGGTAATGAATTCCAGATTTTAGGGCCTTTTATGTGCATTGAGTTTTTGCATAGTGTGAGATGAACACGAGGAACATCAAAGAGTGATCTGTGCCTTGTGTTATGGTCATGTGTTCTGTTGAGGTTGGCAAGGAGATGTTTGAGGGGAGGGTTAATATCAGAGTTAAGTGTTCTATGTATGTAATAGGTGCAGTAATAAGTATGGATGTTTTGTATGGTGAGTAGGTTTAGTGTATTGAATATTGGTGGAGTGTGCTGCCTGTAGTGAGAATTTGTTATCATTCTAACTGCAGCCTTTTGTTGGGTAATTAGTGGTCTGAGATGGTTAATTGTTGTTGAGCCCCATGCACAAATTCCATAGGTGAGATAGGGGTAAATAAGAGAGTGATATAGGGCCAGGAGGGCTGACTGTGGAACATAGTACCGTATCTTCGATAGTATGCCTACAGTCTTGGAAATTTTCTTAGAAATTTGTTGTATATGTGTATGAAATTTGAGTCTATTATCAAGGTGGATTCCTAAGAATTTTCCCTCTGTTAGCTTTGTGATAGGTGATCCGTTTATCATTATGTTAAGAGGGACATCTGTAGCTCTGTTACCAAACTGAATGAAGTAGGTTTTGTCAATGTTTAGTGTAAGTTTGTTAGTCCTCATCCAGGTAGATATTTTCTGTAATTCGGTATTTACAGTATTGGCTAGTGTGACTGGGCTCGGGTGAGAGAAGACGTATGTAGTGTCATCTGCAAATAGTGTGGGTTTGAGTAATTGCGAAGCATTTGGAAGGTCATTTATGTATAGGAGAAAGAGAAGAGGGCCAAGGACACTTCCCTGTGGGACACCAACTGTAATTGGTTGCGCAGAAGAGTTTGCCCCATTTGCGTACACATATTGGCTTCTGTTGCTGAGGTATGACTTGAGGTAGTTGAGGGAGTGCCCTCTTATACCATAGTGTGACAATTTTACGTGGAGCAAGTCATGGTCAACTGTATCAAAAGCTTTACGTAAGTCAATGAAGATCCCCAGTGGGACTTCTTTTTTCTCTATTGCAGTGTATATATGTTCTAGCATGTGTATAATAGCATCATTAGTATTTTTATTAGGCCTGAATCCAAATTGGCAGGGGTTGAGTATGTTTTGGGAGATAAGGTAGGAGTAGATTCGTTTATGAATTAATTTTTCAAAGATTTTTGAGAGAGGGTGTAAGTTGGATATTGGCCTATAGTTATTCAACTCTGTTTGGTCTCCTCCTTTGTGGATCGGGGTGACCCTTGCTATTTTGAGTACTGTAGGGAAGGTGGAGGATTCAATGGATTTGTTAAAGAGTGTTGCAATGATTGGAGATAGCACTTGTGACACTTTTTTGTATATAAAGGGTGGTAAGGTACTTAAATCTCCTGCCTTGTTTTTTAGTGCATTGATAATAAGGGAGACTTCGTATGGGTTAGTCGGAGCTAGGAACAGTGTGTTCGGGTAGTTGCCGGTGAGGTAGTCATTTGGTGGGGTATCTGAGCTTGGGATTTTATTGGCAAGGTTTTGTCCTATAGTGGAGAAGAAATCATTGAGTCTGTTTGCTGTTTCTGTTGGTGGGAGTTGGGGTTCATCTGATTTTGCTAATTTTATTTCGCTATTTCGTGATATCTTTTTTGTTCCCAGAATTTCTGATAGGGTTTTCCAGGTCTTTTTTATATCACCTCGTAAGTTGGATAATCTGTTCTCATAATACAATTTTTTTGCCCTTCTTATCAGGCTGGTTAGGATTGACGAGTAACGTTTTGTTTGGTCTCTGGTTATGTGACCCATTCTGTACTGTTTTTCATATTGGTGTTTTGTATTTATGGATTTGAGAATGCTGGGTGTTAGCCAGGGACTGTTCAGTCTCTTTGCTGTCATCTGTTTAGTTTTTTTAGGGCAGTGCTTGTTATAGAGGTATTGGGTCTTTTTTAGAAAATTATTAATACATTCGTCAATATCTGTATAGATTTCTAGCTCAGTGTGCCAATCAATGTTTGCTAATGCTGTTGTGAAGTTATTAATGGCTGCCTCATTGTGAAGTCTGAAGGTGACTTTAGTAGTGTCTTGGGGTAGTTTACCAAGAGTTGTTATGAGGAAAGTAGGGTAGTGGTCTGTGGTATTATCTGTAATTATGCCTGATTTTAAAGGGGATATGGTGTTGGTCCAGATGTGGTCAAGTAGGGAAACACTAGTCTCTGTAACTCTTGTAGGTTTTGTTACTGTTGGTAGTAACATACAGTTACTCATTGTGTTTGTGAATTCAGTAACGTGTGGGTCCTGGTCTTGCAGGAGATTTATATTGAAGTCACCTGAGAGTAGTAAGTGATCTTTGTTCATGCGTGCATCAGTTATCATACTTCCTAGATTTTGACTAAATTGGCTAATGTTTGACTGTGGAACTCTGTAGATGTTTATCAATGTGAGAGGTTTTTGTAGGTATTTGGATTTGAATTTAGCTATTATATATTCCCCATGTTCATCCCTTGTGCAAGTATTAGTGATACATTCTAGTTGGTCTGAGTAGTATATGGCTGTGCCACCCCCTTGTTGGTCTGGCCTACAGTTGTGTATGGCTGTGTAACCAGGAATGGCATAGACATCTGTACTATCAGGCTTTAGCCAGGTTTCAGTTAGTGTAATGATGGACATATTGGCATGTAAGGAATTTAGTAATGCTATGAGGTCATCGTAATGCTTGCTTAAAGATCTGATATTGTAGTTAAAGATAGTTATGTTGTTGTTGGCACTGAGAAGTGCCTTTGATTGTTCTGCAGTGTAGTAATTACAGTAACTGTTTGATTCATTTAAGTCATTAAATAAGAGGTTGGTATCAGGATCAATGCTTGTAATCATAAGATTTGTAGTGAATCTATAGTTAGAATTAAGTATAAAACAAAGTAAATAGTCTTAAGCTAAAAAATAGCACCTGAATTATTTAACAAATGTAAAATAATGAGCTAAGGGACTAATACAAATAAAGTGATGATCATATAATAGTGCTTGGGAATATGATAGTAGGTAGTACTATAAAGGTAATTTTTTAAAGTTATAATTATAGTTTAAAATTATAATAAAAAGGGACTAATATAGGTTGTGAATAAAGTGAATCAAATAAATGAGCTTTGGAATATAATGGCAAAATTGTGAGCTTATTCTACTTTAGCACCTGAGAATAGCACCTTGATTATTTTAACAGTTGTGGATATATAAACTAGGATAGTTATATAAAGCTAAAATAAAGGAGAAAATATATAAGGGACTAAAATTAAGTAATGGTAAGCAAAGTTAAATGGACAGATGGTAGGAATTATAATATAAACTTATAATATAAAAATACAATTTGAAATGGTACTTGCAATTGCACTAGAGTCTGGTATAGGTTGTTGACAAGATCAAGATTATAACTATAGATTTAAATTGACAAAATAAAATTCACAATTAAAGTACCAAAAGAATAATAGTAAAAAATCACAATGGTAATGTCTTGGTTATAATATGATAGTAAGATGGTAGACAGGTACCCAGGTACACAGGTACAAAGGATAATACAAAGGTTGGGGTTGAATATAAAAACTTGAAAATTTGGCAACAAAATGTTATGGGAAGTATAAAATAATGTTTAATGTACAAAAGTAAAATTGACTGGTAGTAAATATGGTGTTTAATAAAATTTTAGTAAGTAATAATGATTACAAAAAAGTGAAAAAGTAATGTTTATTTCATTCAATATTGCACTGGTAGTTATACTTGAGGTTATATGGCAGTACAAGGTAATTAAGAGTAATCTAGGATAGTAAATGTGGTATTAAAACAGGTAAAGGTAATTAGACAAGTAATGGTTATTAAATGTCAAAAATGTTAAGAGTAAATTGAAATTTTAGTAAAAATGATATTTATTAATTTTAGTAAGTAATATCAATTGATAGTATTTAAAAAAAATATGAGGTAGTAATATGGACAGAGAAAGTATCAATTCAGCTAATGTTCAAGCGAACAATAGTAAATAAGAAAATCACATAAGGTGATTTATGCTTACTAGTAAAATCACAAAATGAGGTAGTTGATTATTTAAATACTAAGAGATTGTACAATGAAATTTGAACAATAATGGAGCAAAACATACACTACACTACGTAGACTTTTAAGTTGGACATTGTTTAGTTATTCTCTGTAAGATTAGTATCCCTGAGAAATCGTGATAGATCATTCTCGTTCGTGATTGTGTACAGTTGACCTACATTTGTTTTCCTAACTAGAATTTTCCCATCCCGTGTGAAGCATTGGTGTATTGTGTCATTATTCTCTCGCTTAAGTTTTCTGACTCTATACAGGAGGTTCTGACGTTTTTTGGTAAGACACTCGTTTATGTATACCTCTTTCTTTACTTTAATAGATGCAATAATTAAGTCTTTTTTCCTATCATGTGAGTGGAATCTAAGCATAACACTTTTTCTACCATGGGATCCTAGTAACCTGGCTTCTTTTATTTCAGACTCTGGTACAATAACACTTGTTTGGTCCTTTATGATCTGCAGAGTAATTTCTTTACTGTTTGTTTGGTTCATATCACTGGGAAAAAGTGGACTGTTAACTATTACTGCGTCCGATAGTTTATCTTGCTCAGTTTTATCTTCTTGGAGAGCAAAGTAGTCACTGAACTGGTTATCTAAGTTGTTCTTCCATTGTTTTACTGCTTCTTCAACCTTTGTATTAAGAGATATTATTTGTTGGGTATGGCTATCTATGACTGTTTGGATGGTCTTGTCACAGTTAGTCATTCCAGGTGTTGATAACTTTTGTTCAAGACTGAGGATTTTGTTCTCGAGTTGTGTCATCCTGGTGTCTTGTTTTGTTAGCGTCTCTCGAAGATTCATATTTTCAATAACTAAGTTGGAGATGCATGACTTTAGGGTATCTGGATCGTTGGTCATACCTGAGAGACTACTTGGTAGGTTGAATCCGGGGAAGAGAGGGGAGGATGGGCTGGTGGCAGCCATGTTTGTTGTTATTGTTGTGGTGTCGCCTTGAGTGGTGGTGAGTGGGGTGGTTGCTGGGCCGGCGTCCTCCTGGCTACACTTGTTGAATAGTTGATTTTTCGGTGTTTTCTTGCTGGCCTTGGTGCTGTTTCCTCTTAGATTGCGCCTCATAATACTACAGGAATTGTTGTTGTTAAGAAGAAGTTGTAGTATACAAAGCTTAGGGTTACGTTGTTCGGCTGGCAGCGGGGTGTTGCTTTCGGTTTGTGTGCAGTCTTCCTTTGATCTCTCTTTTTTCGATTTGTAGGTTTCACTGTTGGTAATCTTTTGTCATTCTGGGTGCTACGTTGGGTAGTGCAGTTTTGCTTGTAACTAGGTCATCATAGGAGCATTGGTAGCTCTGGTAATTGGAGAAAAGTACGGAGCTTGGAAGTCGCTGCTGCCGCTGTCGCTGATGTACACTAAATCTTCATTGTGATACATGTACACTTCATCTTCACTATGATACATGTACACTTCATCGTCACTATGATATTTGTACTCTTCATCTTCACTATGATACATGTACACTAAATCTTCATTGTGATACATATACACTTCATCTTCAATAAGATACATGTAGACTTCATCGTCACTATGATACAAGTACTCTTCATCTTCACTATGAAACATGTACACTAAATCTTCACTGTGATACATGTACACTTCATCTTCACTATGATACATGTACACTTCATCGTCACTATGATATATGTCCTCTTCATCTTCACTATGATACATGTACACTAAATCTTCACTCTGATACATATACCCTTCATCTTCACTATGATGCATGTACACTTCATCTTCACTATGATACATGTACACTTCATCGTCACTATGATTATATGTACACTTCATCGTCACTATGATATATGTACACTTCATCTTCACTATGATACATGTACACTAAATCTTCACTCTGATATATATACCCTTCATCTTCACTATGATGCATGGACACTTCATTTTCACTATGATACATGTACACTTCATCGTCACTATGATATATGTCCTCTTCATCTTCACTATGATACATGTACACTAAATCTTCACTCTGATACATATACCCTTCATCGTCACTATGATATATGAACACTTCATCTTCACTATGATACATGTACACTAAATCTTCACTGTGATACATGTACACTTCATCTTCACTATGTTACAAGTACACTTCATCTTCACTATGATACATGAACACTTCATCTTCAATATGATACATCTATACTTCATATTCACTGTGATACATACAATTCATCTTCACTGGGAAGCATTATTACGTCATCTTCGTTATGATACATGTACACTTCATGTTCACTATTATATATGTGCACTTCTTCTTCAGTATGATGCATGTACACTTCATCTTCACTATGACACATGTATGCTTCATTTTCACTATGATACATGTACACATCATTTTAACTATGATTCATGTACACTTCATCTTCACCATTATACATGTACATTATCTTCACAATGATACATGTACAATTCATCTTCATTATGATTCATGTACACTTCATCTTCACTATGTTACATACACACTTCTTCTTCACTATGATGCATGTGCACTTCATGTTCACTATGATTCCTGTGCACTTCATCTTCACTATGATGCATGTACACTAAATCTTCACTGTGGTACATGTATACTTCATCTTCACTATGATACATTTACACTTCTTCACTATGATACATGTACTCTTTATCTTCACTATGATACATGTACACTACATCTTCACTATGATTCACATACACTTCATCTTCACTGCGATGCATGTTCACTACATCTTAATTATGATACATGTACACTTCATGTTCACTATGATACATGTGCACTTCATCTTCACTATGATACATGTACACTTCATCTTCACTATGATACATGTACACTTCATCGTCACTATGATATATGTACTCTTCATCTTCACTATGATACATGTACACTAAATCTTCACTGTGATACATGTGCACTTCATCTTCACTCTGGTGAATGAACGCTTAATCGTCTCTATGATGTATGTACATTTCATCTTCACCATGATAATGTACAGTACATCTTCACTACGATACACATACACTTCATCTTCACTGTGATGCATATTCACTTCATCTTCTTTATGATACATGTACACTTCATCTTCACTATAATAAAAATACGCTTCATCTTCACTATGATACATGTACACTTCATCGTCACTATGATATTTGTACTCTTCATCTTCACTATGATGCATGTATACTAAATCTTCATTGTGATACATGTACACTTTATCTTCACTATGATACATGTACACTTCATCGTCACTATGATATTTGTACTCTTCATCTTCACTATGATGCATGTACACTAAATCTTCACTGTGATACATGTACACTTCCTCTTCACTATGATACTTGTATACTTCATCTTCACTATGATAAATATATACTTCATCTTCACTGTGATACATGTACACTTCAACGTCACTGTGATATATGTAGTCTTCATCTTCACTATGATACATGTACACTAAATCTTCACTGTGATACATGTACACTTCATCTTCACTGTGATACATGTACACTTCAACGTCACTGTGATATATGTAGTCTTCATCTTCACTATGACACTTGTATACAAAATCTTCAATGTGATATATGTACACTTCATCTTCACTATGATTTATGTACTCTTCATCGTCACTATATATGTACACATCATCGTCACTATGATATAAGTACTCTTCATCTTCACTATGATACATGTACACTAAATCTTCACTGTGATACATATACACTTCATCTTCACTATGATATATGAACACTTCATCTTCACTATGATACACGTACACTAAATCTTCACTGTGATACATGTACTCTTCATCTTCACTATGTTACAAGTACACTTCATCTTCACTATGATACATGAACACTTCATCTTCAATATGATATATCTATACTTCATCTTCACTGTGATACATACAATTCATCTTCACTGGGAAGCATTTTTACGTCATCTTCATTATGATACATGTACACTTCATGTTCACTATTATACATGAGCACTTCTTCTTCAGTATGATGCATGTACACTACATCTTCACTATGACACATTTACGCTTCACTTTCACTATGATACATATACACTTCATTTTCACTATGATACAGATACACTTCATCTTAACCATTGTACATGTACATTCATCTTCACAATGATACATGTACAAATAATCTTCATTATGATTCATGTACACTTCATCTTCACTATGTTATATATACACTTCTTCTTCACTATGATGCATGTGCACTTCATGTTCACTATGATTCCTGTGCACTTCATCTTCAATATGATGCATGTACACTAAATCTTCACTGTGGTACATGTATACTTCATCTTCACTATGATACATGTACACTTCTTCACTATTATACATGAGCACTTCTTCTTCAGTATGATGCATGTACACTACATCTTCACTATGATACACATACACTTCATCTTCACTGCGATGCATGTTCACTACATCTTAATTATGATACATGTACACTTCATGTTCACTATGATACATGTGCACTTCATCTTCACTATGATACATGTACACTTCGTCTTCACTATGATACATATACACTTCATCGTCACTATGATATATGCCCCCTTCATCTTCACTATGATACATGTACACTTCATCGTCACTATGATATATGTACTCTTCATCTTCACTCTGGTGAATGAACGCTTAATCGTCTCTATGATGTATGTACATTTCATCTTCACCATGATAATGTACACTTGATACATATAAAATTTATCTTCACTGGGATGCATGTTCACGTCATCTTCACTATGTTACATGTACACTTAATCTTCACTGTGATACATGTATGCTTCATCTTCACTATAATAAATGTACACTCCTTCTTCACTATGAGACATGTACACTTCATGTTCACTATGATACATGTACACTTCATCTTCACTATGATACATGTACACTTCATCTTCACTATGATACATGTACACTTCATCGTCACTATGATATTTGTACTCTTCATCTTCACTATGATACATGTACACTAAATCTTCACTGTGATACATGTACACTTCATCTTCACTATGATACATGTACACTTCATCTTCACTATGATACATGTACACTTCATCTTCACTATGATACATGTACACTTCATCGTCACTATGATATATGTACACTTCACCATCACTATGATATATGTACACATCATCTTCAATATGATACATGTACTCTTCATCGTCACTATGATACATGTACACTTCATCGTCACTATGATATATGTACACTTCATCTTCACTATGATACATGTACACTAAATCTTCACTATGAAACATGTAAACTTCATCTTCACTGTGATACATGTACACTTCATCTTCACTATGATACATGTACACTTCATCTTCACTATGATACATGTACACTTCATCTTCACTATGATACATGTACACTTCATCTTCACTATGATACATGTACACTTCATCGTCACTATGATATATGTACAGTTCATCTTCACTATGATACATGTACACTAAATCTTCAGTGTGATACATGTACACTTCATCTTCATTATGATACATGTACACTTCATGTTCACTGTGATACATGTACACTTTATCTTCACTATGATACATCTATACTTCATCTTCAATGTGATACATATACATTTCATCTTCACTATGATACATGTACACTTCATCTTCACTATGATACATATACATTTCATCTTCACTATGATACATGTACACTTCATCTTCAGTATGATGCATGTACACTTCATCTTCACTATGATACATGTACACTTCATGTTCACTATGATGCATGCACACATCATTTTCACTATGATTCATGTACACTTCATCTTCACTTCACTTCACATTATGATGCATGTACACTTCATCTTCACTATGATTCATGTACACTTCATCTTCACTATGACACATATACACTTCATTCTTCACTATGATGCATGTACACTTCATGTTCACTATGATACATGTACACTTCATCTTCACTTTGTTATGTAGACTTCATCTTCACTATGAAAAATGTGCACTTAATCTTCACTATGATACATGTACACTTCATCTTCACTATGATACATGTACACTTCATCGTCAGTATGTTATATGTACTCTTCATCTTCACTATGTTACATGTACACTTCATCTTCACTACGATACATGCGCACTACATCGTCACTTTGATATATTTACACTTTATCTTCTCTATGATACATGTACACTAAATCTTCACTGTGATACATGTACACTTCATCTTCACTATGATACATGTAAACTTCATCTTCACTTTGATACATGTAAACTTCATCTTCACGATGGTACATGTACACTTCATCTTCACTATGATACATGTACACTTCATCTTCACTATGATACATGTACACTTCATCTTCACTATGATACATGTACACTTCATCGTCACTATGATATATGTACACTTCATCTTCACTATGATACATGTACACTAAATCTTCACTGTGATACATGTACACTTCATCTTCACTATGATACATGTACACTTCATCTTCACTATGATACATGTACACTTCATCTTCACTATGATACATGTACACTTCATCTTCACTATGATATATGTACACTTCATCTTCACTATGATACATGCACACTTCATCTTCTCTATGATACATGTGCACTTCACCTTCACTATGATACATGTACACTTCATCTTCACTATGATACATGTACATTTCTTCATCACTGCGATATATGTACTCTTCATCTTCACTATGATACATGCACAAAAAATCTTCACTGTGATACATGTACACTTCATCTTCACTATGTTACGTGTGCACTTTATCTTGACAATGCTGCATGTACACTTCATCTTCACAATGATACATGTACACTAAATCTTCACTGTGGTACATGTACACTTCATCTTCACTATGATACATGTTCACTTCATCTTCTTTATGATACATATACACTTCATGTTCAGTATGATACACATACACTTCATCTTCACTGTGATGCATGTTCACTTCATCTTCACTATGATATAAGTACACTTCATCTTCACTATGATGCATGAACACTTCATCTTCACTATGATACATGTACACTTCATCTTCCTTATGATACATGTACTCTTCATCTTCACTATGATATGTATACACTAAATCTTGAATGTGATACATGTACACTTCATCTTCACTATGATACATGTACACTTCGTCGTCACTATGATATATGTACTCTTCATCTTCACTATGATACATGTACTCTTCATCTTCACTATGAAACATGTACACTAAATCTTCACTTTGAAACATGTACACTTCATCTTCAATATGATACATGTACACTTCATCTTCACTGTGATTCATGTACACTTCATCGTCACTATGATACATGTACACTTCATCTTCACTATGTGATACATTCATCTTCATGTACACTTCATCTTCACTATGATACATGTACACTACATCTTCACTATGATACATGTACACTTCATCTTCACACATACACTTCATCTTCACTATGATGCATGTACACTTCATCTTCACTATGATACATGTACACTTCATCTTCACTATGATACATGTACACTTCATCTTGTACACTTCACTATGACACATGTACACTTCATCTTCACTATGATACATGTACACTGTACACTTCATCTTCACTATGATACATGTACACTTCATCTTCACTATGATACATGTACACTTCATCTTCACTATGATACATGTACATCTTCACTATCATCACTTCATCTTCACTATGATACATGTACACTTCATCTTCACTATGATACATGTACACTTCATCTTCACTATGATACATGTACACTTCATCTTCACTATGATACAGGTACACTTCATCTTCACTATGATACATGTACACTTCATCTTCACTATGATACATGTTCACTTCATCTTCACTATGATACATGTGCACTTCATGTTCACTATGATACATGTACACTTCACTTCACTCATGTCACTATGATATCTTCACTATGATACATGTACACTTCATCTTCACTATGACACTTCATCTTCACTATGATACATGTACATTTCATCTTCACTATGATACATGTACATTTCATCTTCACTATGATACATGTACACTTCATCTTCACTGTGATACATGTACACTTCATGTTCACTATGATATATATTCACTTCATTTTCAATATAATACAAGTACACTTCATCGTCACTATGATATATGTACCCTTCATCTTCACTATGATACATGAACACTAAATCTTCATTGTGATACATGTACACTTCATATTCACTATGTACACTTCATCTTCACTATGAAACATGTACACTAAATCTTCACTGTGATACATGTACAATTCATCTTCACTATGATACATGTACACTTCACCTTCACTATGATACATGTACACATCATCATCACTATGATACATGTAACTTCTTCATCTTCACGATGGTACATGTACACTTCATCTTCACTGTGATACATGTACACTTCATCTTCACTATGATACATGTACACTTCATCTTCACTATGATACATGTACACTTCATCTTCACTATGATACATGTACACTTCATCTTCACTATGATACATGTACACTTCATCTTCACTATGATACATGTACACTTCATCTTCACTATGATACATGTACACTTCATCTTCACTATGATACATGTACACTTCATCGTCACTATGATATATGTACACTTCATCTTCACTATGATACATGTACACTTCATCTTCACTGTGATACATGTGCACTTCATCTTCACTATGATACATTTACACTTCATCTTCACTATGATATATGTACACTTCATCTTCACTATGATACATGTACACTACATCTTCACTATGATACACATGCACTTCATCTTCACTGTGATGCATGTTCACTTCATCTTCATTATGATAAATGTACACTTCATGTTCACTATGATACATGTGCACTTCATCTTTACTATGATGCATGAACACTTCATCTTAACTATGATGTGTGTAAACTTCATCTTCACTATGATACGTGTACACTTCCTTTTCACTATGATACATGTACACTTCATCGTCACTATGATACATGTATACCCTTCATCTTCACTATGTTACATGTACACTTCATCTTCACTACGATACATGTACACTTCATCTTCATGATACACTTCATCTTCACTATGATACATGTACACTTCATCTTCACTTATGATACATGTACACTTCATCTTCACTATGATGCATGTACACTTTATCTTCACTATGATATATGTACACTTCATCTTCACTATGATACATGTACACTTCATCTTCACTATGATATATCTACACTTTATCTTCACTATGATGCATATACTCTTCATCTTCACTATGATATATGTACACTTCATTTTCACTATGAT